>NC_091434.1:168511358-168718649 GCF_964237555.1 Oryctolagus cuniculus
TGGATTTCTCTGCACTTAGAGCCCCATCGGCGGGTCCCAGCCATTGAGCTGTAAGTGGAGACATGAGTACACTTCCAGGACTGGGGTACACACAGCTTCCACGGGGGACCTCCCGTGCTCTCCTACACTGCCTTGATGGGAGTAAGCGTGTGAGCCTTGGAGTCACACGTGAAGACATCAGAAACAAGAGGAAAGATGCCTGAGCCCTTAAATGACCGCTTGGAAAACAGACATGCATCAGTCTGGAAGACTTGTTTGAGGCTTCATGTAAGCAAGAAGCAAACTTCTCTCGTGCCCAAGTATGGGTTCTATGCTGAGGATTCTCCCATTAAAATGACTGTGGGTGCCATAAAAGCATTACTTCCTCCCCACATCCAAAAAAATAAAATAAAATAAAATAACAGGTAGTGGTCGCCTGGGCATTGTCATCTTTCCCAGGACAGAATGCTGCACCCTGTGAACATCTAATAATCAGGGGCGACCTGAACATGAGAACTGCTAGAATATTTCATGGTTTGGCTAAGAAAGGGATTTCATCCATGTTCCAGTCCTCCCTGTGGTCCGAGAGGGACCACGTACTGCCTGCTGGTCAGCGCTTCAGGCTTGGGGGACTGTTCCCTTGGACATGTTCCATCAGCCATCAAGGTCAATTGCTGTAGAGAATGTAGATGCTGCAGGACTGTCATTGGAGGTCGGAGACAACCTGGGCTGCCATTTGCTGTCAGAACACCACCCACGAGCTTGGGTCCAGGGGTGAGGCTGCTGCCTGGTTACCAGGTAACCAGGTGAGGTTGACTCTGTGGAGAAGAGACCCTGCCTTAGGTACAGTCATGCCCCTCATTTCTCATGAGGCCCAGTTGTGCAGCGGGCAGCTGTCACAGCTCTTTGTGCAGGCAGGCTATTGTCCTGTGACAATGAAAGGACATTCACGCAGCCCTCGAGGTGACTGCCACCCACCCAGACCCTTCCCCATTCTGTACAAGAACTGAGATTAAAGTTTCTGTGCCCTGGTTATATTCTAATAATGGCCATGAGCAGTTGATGCCTTTGACTGCCATTGGGGAGCGGTCTGGGAAGGTAACACTAAAAGGAGCTCACTCACGAGTCAAATGCAGATGAAAAAGACCAGGAGCCAGGCTGTCCAGCTCCTTCCACCAAAGCAACAGTCTTCAAATAGTCAAGTAAGGCAGGGGAAGAGAAGCAGATCTGGCTGAAGGCAGGAAGGGGGCCCCACTTTGGGTCCCACCTGCTTGCTCTGCCCTTCGCCTGTGTGACTTGCTTCCTGGAACCCTTGGGCTCTCCAGAACCTACAGGCCCTTCCAGTGCCTGTCCAAAGGTCTAGCAGGAGGGTGTGTGGCTGCACACCCAAGGGCAGAAGACCAACAAGCCTGAACGTGGAAGATGCAACCATGGACATGAAGACATGTTGCTCTGTCGATTCCCAATACTTGGCTTAGGGTCTAGCACAGAGCAGGCCCTTACTATGCAGGGAACGAAAGAATAAAAGCAGCTTAGTTTTTACATATTGCCATAGTCACAGCATGCTGGCCACAGTTTACACAGCACTTCACAATTTACATAGCACTTTCCCTTATACTGTCTCTCTCAATCCTCAGAGCCCACTGGAGTGGAGTCGAGACAGAGATCACTATCCGTGCACTGGAAACCGAATCTGAGAAAGGTCAGGTGACATCCCCAAGGCTGCCCAGCCAGATAAGGACAGTTGCAGGACCAGAACCACATCTTCAAGTTCCAAGTACTCATTATATCACCCACACTGGTAATAGGTGCCGCCATCATATTGGTAGCACCAGTGGTGACAGCAGAAAGAAGCAAAGAACGTGCAAACTCCAGTCCACGGCCATAGCACGTGCCTGGGGTCAGCTCACAAGGCTGTAAGCCCTGTCTCTTTACACAGAGTACTATGACCTCTGTTCCATGAGCACAGACCCCAGACCCCACACCACGTGGTCCATGTAGATGGCATGTCAGAGACCACTGAGGGTGCTAGACAGCATGGCAGGTTGATACCAACACTTAGCCATGAGCCGGAAACTGACTCAGAACCCCAGTCCTACATCACTCGGGAAGCCCCATCTGGGAGTTCATCTTGGAGAAGGAAGCACGAACCTGGGAACTACACTATGGACTTGGTCCATGAAACTCACATGTTTCTGAGTTGGTCTAAGAAACCTCAAAGCTAAACATCAGCCCCACCTGAAAATCTTCCAAAGGTTGCCCTATTCAGGCTCCCCACAATCTGTGCACTACTCTTAGAGCCAACTTTTCCATAAACCCATGGAGGCATGAGCAGGAAGTGTGGGGACACAGGGGTCCCATGCAAGAGAACAAACAGCAGAGTCACAGGACTTCCTCCGACCTCTAGGTTGCCCCATTTACTCTCCGTGTGTGAACTACATTCAATAATTCCTGCCCCACAGGTGGCCAGCGCTGTGAGTGCATTTTCACCCCCAGGAGAGGGATCCCTGACAATGAAGCAATGTCTTTAACCTTCCTTCTTTTGTTCTTTAAATTTCTCCTTTAATTTTTTTTTTTTTTTTTTTGGTCCATCTCAAAAGTAGAGGCTAGGGGCTGGTGGTGGTGTGTGCCAGTTCAAGTCCAGGCTGCTCTGCTTCTGACCCAGCTACCTGCTAATGCAACTTCCTGCTCATGGCAGGAGAAAATGAACAGAAAGCAGTGAAGATGGCCACGTACATGCTCCCTGCCACCTACATGGAAGAACAGGGTGGAGTTCCTGGCTCCCCGCTTTGGCCTGGCCTATCCTAGGCCATCGTGACCATTTGGGGAGTGAACCAATGGAGAGAAGATCTCTCCTCTCTCTCTCCCTCCTCCTCCCATCTCTGTCTCTATCTCCTCTCCTCCCCCCACCCCTGCTTCCTTTCCCTTCCCTTCTTTTGTCACTCTGCCTTCCAAATAAATAAATAAGCCTTTAAAAAATAGTGGTGGAGGTTAGGCAATCTGTAAGAACCTAAACCCCAACAGAGTGCACACCAAAGACTTCAGCCGAGGAGAGGCAGGGTACAGAAGCCAGCCTCTCTGGGTTAGGGCTATGGGACCATGTGAGGAAAGACCCTCCAGTCCAGCTTCACGACCCCAATTCTGCCCTTCTGAATTTGATGGCCCTAAAAAGCCACTACCTCTGAGCTCACCTGAATAAAACCAGCTAAATCTGCAGTATTTGGAATGGATCCTCCCCTCTCTCTGGGCGCCATCTTTTCCCACTGTTCACAAAGATCCTGGGAGCAGTAGCCAGATCATCACATGAAGGCGGAAATAGGTCTGGGAGGCAGACCGGGGTGTGTGCAGTCCTAGACAGAGGCTTGAGAGCTCGCTGCCACTCATCCTCCAGTGAATCTGCATGCATTTGGCGTGCGTCCTGGGAGCCGTGGAATGTACCGAAGGGAGGTGATCTGTGACATCAGCAACAAAATGCTGGCTCTCTCATCTGGGAAGCTGGACACAAAGAGGTGACCCCGGGAACAGTACCCTGGATCCACAGCCAATCTGCACACACGCTCCATACTTGACACAGGGCCTGCTCCAGGTACTTGGGTACAAGAATGACCAAGACAGACAACACTCCCTACCGCCATAGAGCACACATTGTGGCAGGGCTTGACTGTGAGTTCAGGAAATAGAAGTCTTCAGTAGTCAGAGAAGAGACCTGGGTGGGCTGACGTGGGAGCTTCTCTCCCACAGACCTCTGTTTAGCTCAGCCCACACTGGATTCATCACCTTCCCTCTTAAGGTGCCCTCTTTCTGTGAACACAGTTATCGCCACCATCCACCCACCCCTTCCAAAGCAAGAAATCCGGAGACCAGATGATCCTCAAATTCAAATTCACTTTCCTCCTCCCCTCACACCAGGCAAGCAAAGTGATGTAGATTTTGCTCCTAAATGTCTCTGAAATCTGTTCCTTCCACCCCAGCCTCCCGCAGGCCATCACTGTTTCTCAGCTACTGTGGTGGCCACTGCCATGTGCAGCCTGGTTCTCCTGCAGGGAAGTGCTTGCTGTCCAAGGACTGCTGCAGCTGCAGAGAGCTGTCCCAGCCAAGACTCGTGCATCTCAGCCTGCCTGAGGACAGCTCCGAAGGGCCACGCTCGCTGCAGAGCTTCAAGGCGGTCAGCAGAGTCTGTTGTTGGGGCTGTGCCACGGCATGACCCAGCCCTCTGCCCACTCCTTCCCACAGGCACTGAACCCAAGGGCCTCCTGCAGGCTGGAAGCCCATCCATGATGCCAAGAAAACCACAATGGCTCCCAAGTGCCTTCTGCAGCTCTGACCAACCCTGGACCAATCCCATCTCTGAATATCTATGAAATGGCTTTTCTAACTTTTTTACCTTCATGAAAGTGCTGCAGTGTGTATGAAAATCATATACAACTCAAGAGTTCTGAAGAAGAATGGCATTCCCTTCCCCCACCCACACTATCAACTTCTGGTCCTTATTTGCTATTTATAAATAACAGGTCAATGCTTCTAGTAGTTGGCACTTCTTAGTTTTAGATATCTGTTGATTTCCTAGTAAGGAAGATGAGAGTTTAGATCTTATACACACACACACACACACACACACACCCCTTGTCTATTCCCCTGAAATTGTTTTACCACAATATTCATTGTTTTTGTTGCTTTGACTTCATTATTTGCAGCTGATCCATGGATGATTACATTTTCCTCTACAATTTGCTTGTTTTTCTGGGTTAACTTACTTGCTTAGTTTGTATTTAGCCTTCAGTGGCTTCAGTGTACATATTCCCTCAAAATTCATAAGTTTCATTTCTGAGGTAGTTTGGCTAGGTATAGAATTACAGGTTCAAAAACTTTTCTGGGTTGAACATTTGGCAGGCATAGCAGTTAAGACACCACTTGGGATGCTTGAATCCCATATCAGAGTCCCTGGGTTTCAGTCCAAGCCCCAATTCCAATTCCAGCTTCATGCTAATGCACGTCCTGGGAGGCATCAGGTGACGGCTCAAGTACTTGGGTCCCTGCCACCCACATGAGAGACCCAGATTGAGTTCTGGGTTCCAGACTTTGGCCTGTCCCAGTCTTGGTTATTGTGGCCATTTGGAGAATGAACAAACAGACAGTAGATACCTCTGGGCCTGTATATTTGTCTGTCTCACTGTGTATATATGTATATATGTGTGTTTGCATTTCAAATAATTTTTATAAATAAATTTTTAAAATATACCACAGAATTCTGCAGACATGGCTTCCCCGCTCCATGGTCTAACATTTTGATGATAAGACCGATTCCAGGGGCCAGCATAGTGGGTAGAGCTGCTGCCTGCAGTGCCCACCTCCCGTGTGGGTGCCGTTTTGGGTCCCAGCTGCTTCACTTCCAATTCAGCTCTCTGCTGTGGCCTGGGAAAGCAGTAGAAGCTGGCCCGAGTCCTTGGGCCCCTGCACCCACATGGGGAACCCAAAAGAAGTTCCTGGCTCCTTTCTTTGGATCAGCCCAGCTCTAGCCATTGCAGCCATTTGGGGAGTGAATCAGCAGATGGAAGACTTTCTCTCTCTGTATCTCTCTGCCTCTGCCTCATTCTAACTTTGACTTTCAAGTAAAATAAATAAATCTTTAAAAAAAATGACCCATTCCAACTTAACTCCTGCTCTTTTTTTTTCCCTCTCCTCTCTCCTTTTTAATCTAACCATGGGATTTTTGAAATTCATGACTTGTGCTAGTGTGTTTTTTTTTTCCCTTCATTATGGTGGGCATTGAGCAGGTTCCTTCAGTCTGGAAACTCAAATTCTCTGAAGATCTCTCATTTCTGTGTGTGTGTTTTTGAAAATGTGCTCTTCATCCCCTCTGCTCTCTTTTCTACAATGTCTTTTATTCGACGTGGAATCTTCAGGATTTTCTTTATTTTCTCTTCCATTTCCATCTCTAAGTTACTTCAGTCTAATTTTTAGAAGATACTCCGCAATTTTGCCTTGTAACTTTTTTGTTACATTTCTTCCTGCTCTGTTATTTTTAATTTCTGAGATCTTGTTCTCTGAAATTCCTCGTTTTACAACCTTCTGTTCTTGTTTTATGAATGCAGCATCTTGTCTTACATCTCAAAGCATTTTAAACACGGGGATATTTTTGTTTTCCTTGTGCACAATGCCTAGCATTTGTCACTTCTGAGATCCCTCTGGCTTGCTTAGTTCAAGTTCAGCCTCATGTTAAAATCATTCCTCAAATGCCTGCTGTCCTTAGTTGTCTGTGTTTAAGGGTGAGGAACTCACACACTGACTGGAAGTGCTATCAGTACATTTTCCTCTGGTTGACCTTGCCACAAGGCAAACAGGTGGGACTGGGCCCTTTAGTTGGGAGATTCCAAATGGTGATCCTTTTAGATCTCTTCTCTTGGGGGGATTTCTTTTTTTCTTTTAAGAATTTTTTTTGTATTTATTTGAAAGGCAGAGAGAGAGAGAGAGAGAGAGAGAGAGATCCTTCTATTAGCTGGTTCATTTTCCCAAATGGCTGCAACAGCCCGGGCTGGGCCAGGCTGAAGCCAGAAGCCAGGAGCTTCTTCCAGCTCTCCCACATGGGTGCAGGGGCCCAAGCACTTGGGCCATCTTCCACAGCTTTCGAGGATTTCTTTATTCAGAGAATAATTCTTGGAAACTCATGCTCTTGGCAAAGAAGCCTGGCTGCAGCATGCTGAGAAGCTGAATGGGAGAAGAGGTGTGAGAGGTCTCAGTTGGTACACGGACTCCAACCCAACCCCAGCCTCACTTTCACCTGGAGGCTGTGAGTCCAGAGACTCTCTGGCAAACCTGTCCAGAGAGTTAAAGCTCTGTGTCTACACTGGAGTGCCACAAGAGCCCTGCATGTGCAGACTTGGAAAGGGTGTCAGGTTCCAATGCTGAGTGCACACTGGGGGCACGTGAGGAACATTTTTAGTAACTGGTGCTTGGACTCTGCTGAACCAAGTAAATCTGAGTCTTAGGGCTCAGGGACGAGGTCCTAACCTGCATTTTCTACTCTCCAGGTCAAAGTGATGCAATCTGAGGATGGAGAACCACGGTCTAACTACTCCTCACCAAGACTCCCAATCATTTCCCTGTTACCAGCCACAGAGTCTTAGCTCGGGCCGCCTTACCAGACACCACAGATTGCGTGGTTTATAGTCTCACAGTTCTGGAGGCTGGAAGTCCAAGACCAAGCTTCCAAGCACTTGACTTCTGACGAGGGCTCTCTTCCTGGCTTGTAGATGGATGCCTCCGCACTATGTTCTTTCTTGTTAGCACTCACATACACAGAGTTCTCTAGCTATTGGCTCTTCTTATAAAGAAGTTAATCCCATCAGATTGGGGCACTACCCTAAGACCTCGTTCAGCCTTATCTTCTAAAGGCCCTTTCTGTCTTACATTGGAGATAAGGCTTCAACACGTGAACCTGGGGGAGACACAATTGTGTTCACAGCACATGGTCTGCAACATCATTCATTGCCTCTGATTCCTGGCTCTTTCTGCAAACAGGTTTGCTTCTTCCTGGTGTCTCCTCAATACCAGTTCAGCTTTCTCTGCATAGCTAAGCCATTGCACTCATGCCCATTGCTTTCCAGCTTCCACAATTTTTAGACATTGTTTGCCTTTGCAATTTTTTTTTCTCTTGATGGTCATTTCAGCAGGGTTTGGGGGAGGGGACAGGAATAGATGTCCATCTGTAAGTTTACCTGGCATCCCTCAAGATTTCTCAAATGCAACCTTTGTCGTGACTCTTCCCAAACTAAAACCCTTTCACTGCTCCCCAAGACACACAGAAGGAACTTCCAAACTCATTAACCAGTGCACCCACAGTGACAAGAGAATCAACATGTGCATTCCCAAGTTTCTGGGATGTCGTCCAAAAAAGTCAACCACTTGCACACAATTTCTCTCAAGTCTCAAGTTTTATTTTTTAAGCATATGCAAATTTTGCCCCTATTCCATTGCAGCTATGTTTGTTTTAATAGGAGAATATTATTTTAAATTACTTGTCACTCAGATTGCTTTATTTTACTATCCATACTCAATCTTCAAGAAAAATGGATGCCTTCGAGGGTGAGCATGTTTATCTCACTGCTTTGTGTGTCCATGAGACGTATACTCGGTTTCAGAGGCCCATCCCTTACTCTTTAAGAATTTATTTATTTATTTGAAAGGCAGAGCCACGGAGAGGGAGAGGGAGAAACAGCGCAAGAGAGATTGTCCATCCACTGGTTCTCTCCCCAAATGGCCACAACAACTGGGGCTGGGCCAGGCCCCAGTTTCTCATGTGGATGGCAGGGACCCAAGTACTAGGGCCATCCTCTGCTGCTTCCCCAGGTGAATTAGCAGGAAGCTGGATTACAAGTGGGGCGCCTGGGACTCGAACCAGTGCTCATATGTCACAGGCCATGGCTTAACCCACTGGGCCACAACAACTGCCCCCAACTCTTACTGTTAGAGTGCCCCCTATTTTAGTGGGTCCTCTCTCTGGAGCATAGCATCTGCTTTTGGGAGATACTTAATAAATATGTGAAGAATGAACTGAACTGAATAATCTTACATGACTGGGTGGGAGTGGTGGACGTGGCTTATCAGGCAGACTGTGTAACTAAGCCAGTTTCTAAGGAAGGATGAGCACTGTCAGCTGAGTGTATGCCCCAGTGTACCCTGGGCTGGGGCTTTTCCAAGCACTCTTACACCTGATCTTTTGCTCTGAGATTCTAGGGCTGCCGTGTCCCCGGATGAGCTTTGTCCTCATGTCATTTTCACCCTGACACTTAACTCCACTGAACCTCCCTCAACTTCACGCTCTCACCTGCTCCCAGGAGGAGGCCACACGTACTCAAGGTCAAGCCAGCATGAGAAGCTGCATTCTTGGAAGCTGGGCTGCTCTTACAGGGAGGTACCCAGGAAGATACCTGAACTTTAAGTGCCACAGGGACAGTGCCCTCACCCACTGCATCGCCCACTGAAGGCGGGAATTCTTCCTCCGAGTCACTGTTCTTTCCCTGTGCTGTGGGCCCTGTGTGAGTCTTTGACACCCCAGCATGAATAGATACAGAAGCAGCTACTTATCTTCAAGGAGCCAGAGAGAGGAAGGGCCAGTGGGGCAGAGAGGTCCTCACTGGGGTTCACAGACTTTTTCAACTTTCCAACATATTAAGATGCAGATCTAGAGGTACCCCCAAAATGGAGCTCTACAGCCTTTAGGGGGTAAAAGTGGTGATGTAGGAGTCCCCGAGGTTCTCCTTTCAGTGTCTGTTGTGTGTGGCACCACAGTTGTGGTACAGGCAAACACCTGTAGAACATTCTCTTACCTTTCTCTCCTTTCAATCTATTTTTCTTTCAGCTTTTTCCTTTCATTGAAATCTTAAGTGCTGAAGAAATAGGAGTGAAGCATTTAGCCTTTGACTATAAGTAAATGTAAAATATGTTATTGCAAATCTTAAAAAAGGAGGAGGGAGGGAGGGACCGTTGTATTCTTAGAATTGTATCTATGAACTACATGAAATCTGTTCTTTATATTAATGATAAATATTTTTAAAAAGAAAAAATAAATACGAGAGAGATTGGATCAATCATTTGATGGAGAGCATTCCGAGCTTCCCGAGTAGAATTTTTGGAATTAGAGCCCATAGAAGGCAAGGAAATAATACCCTTCATGGAAATTTCTAGAAGCAATACTAATAGGGAATACATATTAACTCATTCAATCCTCACAATCCTGAAAGTGGCACTGTATTGTTTCCATTTTAGTTTGGGAACCTAAAGTTCAGAAGTCACACAAATGGAAAATTCTGGAGCTGAGTGCAAACCAGCACTGTGTCTGGTTCCAGAGTTAGAGTCTTACCCACTATCGACCTCTTGAAGTAGAAATGTAGCATCTCTCTCAACAGCTCCCAGACTCAGAGATTTTACATGCCAAGAAAATTTCAAAATAATTTGGGGGAGGGTAGATCAACACAGGATTGCCAAGTTTATATTTTGCCAAACAAGCACATTAAAAATAAATCCTATTATCACTATCATTTCATTTTTTAAATGACTTGTTAACACCACAACATGGGAAGAAGATAATCTCAGAATAAAGCAGAAACTGAATGCAGAATAAATTTAGACATAGGAGAAAAGTACATTCCCATTATTTTCTCCACTCTGCTGCGGAGCTGTGCAAACCATCTGGGACCTGCTGCGGTCCTTTCCCAGCAACTGGAGCAGAGATCACCTTGCAAGACCTGCTTTCTCAGAAGCCAGAGCCGTCCCCAGGCCACGTGGGCTCTGGCTGGGGGACTGAGACCCTCGGCGTCAACCCTGGGAACAATGCAAGGAGGAAAAGGCCATGTGTGCCCTGTCCAAAGACCCTCTACCCCAACCAGACTTCCCACGCTCCCTTCAACCTGAAATCTTCCTGGGCCAGGAGCAGTGTGTAGAAGGGGGTGGGCGAGGAGATGGAGAGAGAGAAACTGAATCAATGAAGCCGGCATTCTGAGTGGGCTGCAGAGGCCAAAGTCTGGAAAGGAAATGGGGGAGTTAATTGCCCCGGACAGAGGAGGACAAGCACAATTTGCTCAAGGCAATGGAGTGGGGCCTGATGTTCTCGCTCTTGTGTGCAGTACTCCTTCTCCAGCCCCGCTGCCATCAACTAGTGTTTATTCAGTAACTGAGTAGTTCAAAGTGAGCCTCCGGTCCTGCCCATTTGACCTTCTGAATAATTCCCTGACTCCAACCCTGCTCATCTCTTTGGTAGACCACTGCAATGGCTCTGCCCCGTGTCCCCGCTGCCCATCCATCCTCCTCTGCACTGGACTTCAAACCTGAGCATCGCGTCCCATGGGGTCTACCTCCTTCCTTTCATATCTCCTCAACGTGTCACCAAAGGAATCAGACTGGACTCCTTCAGCCCAGCACACATGGTGACACCATCACACACATAAACAGAGAGAGAGAGAGAGAGAGAGAGAGATGGAGGAGAGAGCAAACACATAACATACTTACACATCTGCATACACATATAGAGTAGCCTGGCCCCCCTGTACAGATAGACACACACTCACCCACACTCATTTGTGTCACCCTATGCTACTCCCTGCCTTATACTCAACACTCATGAAACGCAGACCTCCCTCTGGGTCATGGACAAATGCCCCTGAGCTTTTGCTCGTGCTGTTCTCTACATGGGTTACCCTCCCTCTTTTCTAACTAACTCCCACTCACCCTTTCAGACCTCACTGATGTCTGTGCTCCTCAAAGCACCACTCTGAGCTTCTCACCTGGCCACGCATCTCGCCTCTAGGCTGGGTCATGAAGGTGTGCTTGCACGCCTCATCACGGCGGCCACTAATCACGCTTCCTCACTGGGGACAAAGTACACAGCACACTCACCTTGGTATTCACAGTGCCTGCGTAGCACGTGGCACACAGCAGAAACTTAACAGGGTTTTGAACTGGACACTAAGGGCTAGAAAGCCAGACAAGACACAGACCTCCATCCTCAAGAGTTTGTAAGCTGGCTGCAGAGATGGTGCGGCGATGGGATGTAGCGTTATGAGACAATGATGGATTTGAGATCACCAAGAGTCAGAACTCACAGTGCAGGGTGGCCCCAGCAATCAGAAAAAGAAGAAAACAAAGGGGGCTGGCATCACCAAGAAGGGTCCATGGAGGCCTGAGAGAGCAGAAATGCCCAGGCAACCCCTCAGCTCCCTGCGTCGGGCTCTGTCTGACCCTGCTGCCCCGTACCTTGCCACAGCCCTCTGCCAAGCTACCCTGAAATCCTCAGCCGACCCAGAAGTACATGAAACCACACTATAGAAACAGCACCACGTTCATGTTTAACAGCACGAGAACTTTCTGAGGGTCAAGTTATTGAATCTGGAATAAGCAAATGAAAGTCTCAGAATGACTGTTTCAGGCAACTTTGAAAGGGAGTCCAGGCCAGAGAAGTATTTACGTGCGGGAAGTGAGGACGGGAAGTGAGGACGGGAAGTAGCTCCGTCAGGAGGCAGGCAGGGGAGTGGGAGATGCTGCGAGACGCCCTCTCACCTCAGCTCAGAGGGCACAGAGCCTCCAGTGACAGCACCTGCAGGAGTCAGCTTTCCATTGCTCCATAATGAAACACCTGAGGCAGGCTGCCATAAGCAGCAAGGGCTGTGCTTTGTTCGGGAGAAGCCAGGTCCGGGGCCCCCATCTGTCCCAAGACCGCAGAGAGCATCATACGGCAATGGACAGGGGGCACTTGTGCTGTGACTGGCTGGTGGTCTCCCTCTCTCTTTTCTTATAAAGCCACCAAGATTGATTCAGGCAGCTCCACCCTAATAACCTAATCAAAATCACTCTCCAAGACCCCACCTCCAAACACCACAGTCAGGTTCACTATCCACTTTCTTTACACCATTAATATAAGACACTGGGGTTTAAAGTCCTGCACGAGTTTGGGGGGACAAATCACATTCTAACCACAGTAGCATCCTCTCCAAAGAATTCCACGGGCAGAGTGAGGCCCGAGGCACAGAGTCCGCCATATGCAATCTGAATGGGGAATGAGGGTGGTAAACCCGAAGCTCAAGACCACAGACCTAAGACCAAAGTCGGCTCAGCTCTCTGCAACAACCCCAAGCCTACTGAAGGTGTCAGAGCCAGGAAGCCAGGGCAGCTGTTCAGAAATGTCCCCTGAGAGGTGGGCGCCAAGAGGCTTCCAGGAGTGCAGGGCCTGGGAGCTGGGGACCAAAGGCAACCAGGCTGGAGAGAGGAGAGAAAGGGCTAATCAGAGCCAGAGAGGGGTCGGTGCCGCGGCTCAGTAGGCTAATCCTCCGCCTAGCGGCGCCGGCACACTGGATTCTAGTCCCAGTCAGGGCGCCAGATTCTGTCCCAGTTGCCCCTCTTCCAGGCCAGCTCTCTGCTGTGGCCCGGGAGTGCAGTGGAGGATGGCCCAAGTGGTTGGGCCCTGCACCCCATGGGAGACCAGGATAAGCACCTGGCTCCTGCCTTTGGATCCGTGCGGTGTTCCGGCCACAGCGCACCAGCCACAGCGCAGCAGCCGCGGCGGCCATTGGAGGGTGAACCAACGGCAAAAGGAAGACCTTTCTCTCTGTCTCTCTCTCTCACTGTCCATTCTGCCTGTAAAAAAAAAAAAAAAATAGAGTCAGAGGGGAACTGGGGGACCAGCAGGCTGGGCCCCTAGCAACATCGGCTGGGAGGTCCCCTTAGAGTTAGGGGTTCTAGTGGTGGGGCTGCTGGGGAATAGATCTCCTAGGAACTTGAAGGTTTTAGAGAATCTACGCCAGAGGCACACCCCAAGGAGATGGAGAGGCTGTGGTCTCACACCCTGGCCTCCCTCCCATGGTCTCCGTGCAAATGCTGAAACACCCTGGTGCAGCCAGCCTACACAGCGAGACCCCACAAGCCCCAGGCAGTAGCAAAAGTTCCACACTTCCTGCTGTTGCCCTTGCATATTCACTGAAGGGCTTGAAGGGTCAGCTTTGACAGGAGGCCACACCGTGCGCTTCCCGCACTGCACGTGGGGCCCCTTTGAGCAGAGGAAGTGCTTCTGAGTCCTGTCACTCCCTGTGATTCATTCTCTTCTCTGGCCTCGGGCACTGAATCATTCAGGCCTCCCTTGGGCACAGGCGAGCCAACCCTTGCTTTTGGTATTCGAATAAGGTTGCAAAGACCATGGCCACCTGAATGCAAAGGTTACAGGAGGTGAGAAGGTGGGAAGAGTTCTGCTCCATCCAGCACCACCGCCCCACGCATCTCCTCACTCCCAGGAAGCTACGGCTACCAGCCTTCTTGGTACTGTTTGACAGACACAGGCCTTTGTAGAAATGTCTGCAATGACAGGGATGAGTAAGAGAGGATGCAGACATAGATGGTTCTACAAGTCCACTCCCAGAGAGCCTTTTGATCATTCTCTCTCGGCTCCTAGCTTCCTTCATTCCTCCCTCCCCCCTGCCCTTCCTCTCTCCTTCCCTCCCTCCCTCCCTCCCTCCTGCCTCACTCTTAGGCCACCATCTGTATGCACAATCCTTCCTTGGCCTGTGGGTGTAAAAGCCATGAATTACCTCCTCCATCGCAATGCAATGGCCCCTGTCCAAGCACCCCCACCTGCTGGGCACATAATTGAAGTGTGGTCTCTGAGTCTGCAGCTGTGACGGAGGAACTGACAGAGCCCTGAGACCAGG
Source organism: Oryctolagus cuniculus (assembly GCF_964237555.1). Lineage (NCBI taxonomy): Eukaryota > Metazoa > Chordata > Mammalia > Lagomorpha > Leporidae > Oryctolagus > Oryctolagus cuniculus. The sequence continues at coordinate 168,525,527 of NC_091434.1, forward strand.
GCTCCCCTTGGCTGCCTTGAGCGAACAAGAATGCAATTTTCTGCCCTGTGCACGAGGGCAAACTACACAACACTCTCAGGCAGTGAAAGTGTCCTTCTATCGGGAGTAAAACACGAACAGACACCCCAGACTTGCTTTCAGCTGGGGCCTACTTGGCGGAGCCTCTGTTCTCACAGCCTCCTCCGTGCACAGCTAGGTGCACAGGAGGGACTGCCCTCCTCCTGCCTGCCCCCGGCATCAAGAGCAGATCAGCACTCCTCGTGGCAAGGCTAGGCCTAGGACAACTGGGAGACTGAATGAGGTGATGTGGGTAAAACTCCTGCAAGAGAAAGCACCGGGCATTAGTACCCATGGTGACTGGGTTCCCACAGCTCCGCTCTCTTTTACCCTTTTAACCCTGATAATGTGAAAGGAAAAAAAAAAAAAAGAATGTTAGCGAAGCACCGAGCTCAGAGAGCAAGAGATGCTCTGTGGTGTATGCAGCCGGAATGTCTCAGCTCATGGGGACAGATATCAACAACATTCCAAGCATAATCAGCCCTTCCTTGAGCCCTGCTTAACTGCAGGAGGCAACTGAATGGGCCACTCAGGGGTCTTGCAGAACAAAGAACACATATTCCCCAAAACAGTCTTACCATTTTTATCTGCAGCTAGGAAAAAATACACGTAATTTTCCATTGAAAAATGTCCTGGCTTCTACAAATATCAAATTGCAAAAATCCTGGGGCTGGATCATCTGGGTACTGCTGCTCAGGGTCATGGATGGAAGGGCACTGCAGAGGAGACCTGGCCCCCACCCTAGTCCTGTCTCTAACCAGCTGTGGGTAACTTGGCCCAGTTGCCTCTTCTGTGAGGGGATTTGGCTGGATTCCTAATGACTGCCCGGCTCTGACGTTCTAGCATTGCACTGCCATTGACTACAAGTTGTTACAACCCAGACAGGAGTGAGCCTGGACAACCAGGGTCTGGGAGATCCCTGGCATTGTTCTCCACGCAGAGACTGTGTTCAGTTCTTGAAGAGCGGCATGCAGAAATGGCAGTGAGTCTCCAAACGGTCCCAGAGCACCTGTGTGTGCCAGACCATGCCCAATGACAGCAGTGTCATGGAACCGAAGGCTGAAGGAGTTACAGTCCTTGGGGGAGTCTTTCATGTTGCAGAAGTGACTTACAGGAACTGAGCACAGCTCACCGAGGATTTCAGACTGGATGGTGGCCCCCAGAATGGAATGTGAATTCACCCTGCAGTGTGACCATATTTGGAGATAAGCCTTAAGGTAATTAAGGTTAAAAGTTATCGTAAGGATGGGGCCCTAAATCGGTAGGATTAGTGCCCTTATAAGAAAAAAGAGACCAGAACTCGCTCTCCCTACACTTGCAAAGGGGAGGGGTCATCTGAGAACATGGAGAGGAGGCCGCCGTCTGTAAGCCAGGAAAAGAGGCCTTCCCAGAAACCAAACGTTTCCAGCCCCCTGATACGGACTTCCAGCCTGCAGAAGCAGGACACAAAACACTTCTGCTTTTCAAGCCACTTAGTCTGTGGTGTCTGTGCTGACCAAAGCACTGCAGGACAGCTCTGACTGCAGCAGACCTTTATCTGATGGATCACTACCAAGAAAGGAAACACTGCCCATCACATACAACACTTGTTAGCACTTAGAGCTTTCAGATTTGTTGAAAAGCTCTTGTAATCATTTAGGTATTTTTGCTCTTATATAAACAAAAAGGAGACATTGAAGCAAAATACAGTGATAACACTATTAACTAAAACTTGTCATTCAGAGTCCAACTCTTCCAAGTCACTTTTTGAGGCAGGATCTCTTAGAAAGAGTGCTCTCCTCCCAACTCCAAGACTTTTGCCCAAGCCCGGCCCTCATCGTCATCATGTGTGATGAAAATCAGTGCTCCTGTCTTGCCTGGGGACGGACAACTCTCTCACACCAACATCAACAACGAGATGTAACACGGTGGCATGCACTCTTGAGGGTCTTTTTCTTAGGTCCTTATCTTGGTCTGTTTGGGTTGCCATCATGGAATACCACAGACTGGGGGACTTCAGCAACATAACCTTATTTTCTCACAGTTCTGGACACTGGGAGTCAGGGTAAGGATGGGCTTGGTTTCTCCCTGGCTTGCAGATAGACATGTTCTTGCTGAGTCCTCACACTACCGTGCACCCCTGATATCTCTTCTCCTCCTCTTCCTCCTCTTTCCTCCCCTCCTTACCCCTCCCCTTCTTTCTGTCCCCCTCCTCCTTCTCCTCTCCCTCCAAGGATGTCAGTCATATTTGGATCAGGGCCCATCCATCCTATCTCATTTATCCTTAATTACCTCTTTAAATGCCCCATCTCCAAATGCAGTCACACTGGGAGCCAGGGCTTGAACATACGAATCTGGGAGAACATGATTCAGTCCACTACAGTCCTGTAGAAGATGTTACCATTACATTGCAAGAAAATACTAATTTTGTCTTTGGAATTATAAAGATTTGCTTTGCTTGCCAACATCACATTGACTTCCTGCTATTCTGTTTGCTTTCTATGTAAACTTTTTTGTTTCAGTACCAAATCAGAGTGACATCATCTTTCGGTTAACTATGAATGAGACCTCACCTATGTAATGCCAGCCATGCACCCAACTCCACTGAGAGAATGACAGTGGCAACGCCCATGGTCACAGCTGTACTTGCTCAGGCCATGATGAAAGCAGTTAAGGCTGCTTCCTGGCCCACAACCTTGCAGTAGTCATTAACAGTAAGACATATCATATCACGTCTTAGTCCATTTTGTGATTCTATAACAGAATGTCTGGGACTGGGCAAATTATGAGACAGTTATTTGGCTCTTGGGGTTGAAGGTTGGGAGCCCCAAGAACACGGCATCAGCATCCAGTGATGGCCCTCATGCTGCATTTCACCTTGGGGGCAGGCAGAAGGACAACCCAGTGACCAAGACAGGGAGCATGGGAGCTGAACCTCATGCTTGTATCAGCACCCACTCCTGAGATAATACATCCATTTTCATGATGACAGCACTGATCCGCTCATAAGGAAAGACCCCTCACAACCTAACCACTCAGAAAGGTCCTACCTCTCAACTCTGCTACGACGATGATCACAACCAACCTGAGTTTTGGAGGGATCCGTCAAACCACAGCACACCCCCAACTTCAGAAATGTCTTATCAAGAAAAGCAAACATGAGTCAGAACAAAATACAGGAAGATAAATTAGGATTTCCATGGAGTCCTTGTGCAATTTTTAATAAATGTACTTCTATAGAATGTATAAACAATTTCCATAATGCAACAGAGAAGAAATTTACTGAAGATTTCAATGAAATTTTTAATGATTCATTTGTTCTAATTTCTTTAATTTTCTAGGTAATAAACCCTTTGCTATGTGAGATGGTTATATCCAAATGTACCTAAAATGATGTTGGATCTGTTGAAAGCCAACATTTCTGTAATTAAATATAGTCAATTACAATTAAATTCCCTCTGTGTCCCATCTTGCAGATTGTTTATAACATACACAGAAGTGAAATCATTAAAACTCCAAACTGCACAAGGACTTTAGGGCCACTCGGTAGTCTGAAGTGATTGATGTCAAGCATATAAAATGCCGCGGGAATGGACAGAGTTGCCTGAGGGAGGCTTTCTCCAGCTGCGACCTGGAAGGTGGGTTAGGAGCTGGCTGAGGAGGAAGGGGTAGTCCGAGGAGAAGAATCGGCATTTACAGAGGCTTGGAGGTAAGAGAGGGCAGCTGGGCAGGAGGCCACAGTCGTGGTGCTGGGGGACAGGGTGGGCACAGCAGGACACACGGTGGAGATGAAGGCAGAGGCTGATTAGCCCCGCAGTGGGTCATGCGTGGACAAAACACTGAGTACAGACAGTCATAGTCATCCATTGCTTCATTTTTACAATAGCAAAAAATTATGAATGATCTAAATGTTTCATCAAGAAGGGACTGGATAAATAAACTACAGCCCTCCCAAACAAGAAATGCTAGAAATTTGGAAAAAAAAAAAAAAGAAGAATGTGGAACTCTATTGATGGATATACATCATGATCTCTGAGACATAATAAGTGCAGATGCAAAATAGTGAGTACCATGTAATGTAACTGGTGCTTTAAAAAAAATGGAAATATTAATTTAAGTTTGCCTATCTGTGCTAGACTACTTCTGGGAAGACCCACTAGAAACTCGGGAAGCTGATCACAACCAGAGAGGAGCACTGGGTGGCTGGGGACAGAGTGGGAGGGAGAATGTCAGTGGCCTGCTCTTTGGAATTCATGAAATCCTGAGTTTGCAAAAAGGGGAGTAGGAGAGGAGGGAGAAGAAAGATAAGTTTCAGGGCAGCTCCGGAGGACTGTGGCTCTGTGCAAAGACCTGTGTGCAGACTAATGAGGCTGGGGTCCTCCACACTCCCTCAGGAATCTATCCGGCATTGTTCTCTCAGAGCTTCACACGGGATGCTCTTTGAGAGAGACCATCAACTCCTCAAGGGCAAGTTCAGAATCCCCATAGTGCCCCACACATTCTAGACCCGGCAAACAGTGTGTGCATTCTGGCCACCAGACTCATTGGCACATCTCCCACTGCAACCACTGGAGCCTGCCCCCATCCGCAAATGCAGCAGCAACTGGCTGAGGGCCTTCTCTTCTCTTCATTGCGTCCACGAGGCCTCAGGGCCAGGGACACAAGCCCTTCTTAGCACTGCTATTGTGGTTACTCTAACAGGCACCAGGTGGGAGAGCTACCAACTGAGGACTCCCCATCCAGGAGTGAGCTGTGAGATCAATAATGCGGATCCATCCAGCCTTTTACAAAAGGAATGCAACTGTTTAAAAAAAAAATCCAGATGTCCATATCCCATATCAGAGCACTAGTTTGAGTCCTGGCTGCTTGGCTTCCGATCTAGCTTCCTGCTAATGTGCACTCTGGAAGGCAGCAGGTGATGACTCAAGTACTTGAGTGCCTGACACCCAGTTGAGAGACCTGGCTGCAGTTCCTGGATCCTGGCCTGGGACTGGCCCAGCCCTGGCAGTTGTAATGGTTTGGGAAGTGAACCAGCAGATAGAGTTCTGTCTCTCTCGGTTGCCCTTTCAAAGAAATGTTTAGATTATAAAAATAAAATTAAGCCCTTCTTTAAGAAAGAAGAGAAACTTTGGTGCAAAAAAAATTGAAATCCAGGCACAGTTTTATCATAAAACACATTTTCCATGACCTTGAAGGGCCCTGCTACTCCCTTCATTTCCCCTGGGTCTCCCTTGGCCGGACACAGACCACGCAGACTTGGCCTTGTCTGAGTAGAGACGGAAGCACACACTGGCTGTGTTCTGAGAAGGCCCACTTACTGGCTTCCTCAGTGAAGGTTTCCCTTCACTCCCCTCCCTGGCTGCCCAGGCACAGACTGGCCCCACATGTTCTTGTCTCTCCACCATCAGAGGGGCTGAGTGACCAGAAAGGTACATCTCAGCTCAGCCAAGAACATAGTTGGCTTTAATGGGACTGCTGTTATTCCAGCTCCCTGTCGGCATGAGGGCCAGGGAAATAGATGGGTCCTGGACATTCCTTCATGACAGATTTAAAGAGGAAGACAGTGAAGAAAACGACAGCACTTGATTTGTGGTTTGAAAGAATGTATGAATGCATGTCCTGTTCCAAATGAAAGATGATGAATCAATTTCTGAGATGACAGTGACAGTGCTTTCTGCTGGGGCCTTGGACCCAAAGGCTTCTCTTCTGCTGGCTTCCAGTTCCAGCTCTTGAACAGGGGCGAAGGTGTGTCCTGAGTCTCTTCGTCTGATAAAAATCTCAGAGTCTGCCTCCTTCCCTCTGTTGCATTTCCAAAACCAACCGTCACCTTGAGTGCCCATCCAGGGTACAGGTAAGGAGGGGCAGGCAGAGCCACCAGGAGCCTGAGTGTGCTGGGGGACCATTAGATGCTTCCTATCAGGCTAGAAGCACACCCAGTGCCTATGGGCCCACATGTTCCAGGACGCTGTCCCTCAGCCATGTGTGGCGAAGCTTGTAGAGGTGACCCACCAACTGTAAGGATGCTTAGAGGATCCACCCCAGGACCAGGCACCAGGTCTCAATTAGCCACCTCCTGGCCCTCATTTCATGGTCCTAGCCTTTGGAAGACATGTAAGATGATGCCTTAGCCCAGGCTGCTGTAACAAAACCCAGTTAGCCCCCGCACTGGCAGGCTCCACAACCACACACTTAGCCAGAAGTTGACTAGGTACTATGGTGGTGAGACCTACAATGGTTACATGTGAACGGAACATTTTTTTTTCTTGTCATCATCCTCTGATTAGTCAGCTTTTCACTCCCACAGTGAAATACCTAAGACAAGCTGCTTAGCAAGGAAGGAAGTTTGTTCCAACTCATGGTTTTGGAGATTCGCAGACCAAGGTCAGGCAGCCCCATGGGTGTGGTATTCTTGCTGGAAGAGTTCTAAGGTGATGCAGTGTAGGACAAAGCACAGTGGAGGGAGGATCCCATGGTGAGCCATGATGTCGAGAGAGCAGCTGGGCCCAGCTCCACTTTTATGACCAACCCTCTCACTAGAATCACCTTCTGAGGGTATGCCCCCCCGAGGCCCACCCCCTAAATACCATCACTGCATTCAGTTTCCGCACCCTCAGAACCACTGATGGATGGCCCTGAGATTTGAAGTTCACCATGAGTCCAGGAGCCATATCCTATTCAACACAGAGTGTGCCCTAAGCAATAGAGTGGAGTAGCTATCTACAGTGTACAGTGGATTGGGCAGGCTCTCGTCAAATGTGCCACTCTTTTATATAAGGGATCCGAGCATCTGTGGTTGTAGGTGGGGTTCCTGTGGTCACCAGTTCCCCACAGATACCAAGGGATGATGGCACCATGGATGGGATGACTTAAACAATAGACATTTTACTTGTTTTTCTCATAGTCTTGGAGCTGGGAAGTCCAAGATCAAGATGGCCATAGACCTGACTCTTGGTAGGCCCACTTCCTGGGTGGTAGACAGCCGCCCCCTTAGCTGTGTCTTCACACATTGGAGAGAGAGCTCTGGTTCCGCCTGCCCTTCTATAATAAGGACATGAATCTCATCATGGAAAACTTACTCTCACGACCACATCTAAATGTAATTACCCACCACATTGGGGGTTAAAGCATCAACATATGCATCGCGAGGTCTCACAAACATGCAGTTCCCAGCAGGGAGGGAAGAAAAAGGGATTCCCGTGTGCCAGGCCTCATGACAGAGCGGACTGGATAGACAGAGAAGGAGCTTAGTCAGGCTGGCCTTCAGCTACAGCCTCATATGACTCAGCTCTGCCAAGTCCATCGCTCACTGAGGGAGAAGGTGAAGGGGGCTGGTGGATGGGAGATCACTGTGCTCTCTGAAGCTTGTCACCTAATGGCCTGATGACGGGAGGGTGACAGAGACAGATCAAGATAACTGCAGATTACTTCCTCGACTGCCATCATCATTAACAGCCTTCATTAGCCCATAATATACTGAGCGCACTGAGCCCAGCAGCAAATGCCACTGTTGGACATGGAAAGCAGGCCAACAAGTGGGAAGACCAGTAGCAGGAACGCACATGGCACGGCTCCTCTGACCCACACAGAGGTCTCCTGAGACACTCACCAAAGGATAAAAGGCGGACTTACGTTTCTAATCAGGCCCATGATCCTAGATTCCCACTCTCTTCTCAGTCCCTGTTCTCTCTTCCCCATTTCTTTGATCAGTAATTGCCGGCTTCTCCTCTTCTGCTTTCCTGGATGGTGACACCATCCTACATGTGCTTTTCACGTCACATTTCCCCCCAAGCTTGGCTGTATGTACTTCTTCCTTACAGTAAGTCTGTGGGGCTGGAGACTGAGACGCAGAGTCATCAGATAAATGAAACCAGGCTGGAACTAGGACCTAATTCTTAATGCAGCACCTGCTGCAAAGTCATACACACACACTACAGCACACAAATGCATACACATACACACACTGTCCCACCCATATGTGCTCACTCATCCACACTCATGTGGACACTGTCCCAGTCGCACATACACACATGCCCATGTACTGTGACTGTCCCTCTTGTCACAGATTTGCTCTCCATGTCCAACAGTGCCAAACAATCCCTAATTTTTCAAACAGGTGACTTACAGATCTTTCCCCTTACCTAATGCTACCAACAGATCAGTAACAGAAAATAGAATTTGCCCATCTCCCACAGGGCCTTTGTCGCTCCCCGTCTTCATGGAGGAACGACACAGGACCCTGCGCTGTTCTTTCGTCTGCTCGGCCCTCCCCGGGTTTGCTGCTGGTTCTTCCCGGGTTGGCTACCGTCCCTTCCACCTCCGTGGAAGGGCGGTTCCCCCTGCCACATTCCCCACTTCCGCGGGGGAGCGGCACACCGCCGGCCGGCTCTCTCGGGGGCTGCACAGGTGTTCCCTCAGATGTTCCCCTTAGATGTTCCTGGTGCATGTTGTCTCTCTCCTCCTTTATAGTCCTCTTCCGCCAATCCCAACTTGGCTGCCCACACGCCGAGTACGCTGCTCTCCTCCAATCAGGAGCAGGTCCTACAGTTTATTGGTTGAACTGGAGGCAGCTGTGTAGAAGCTGTTTTCTCCTCTCCCAGCGCCATATTGTGGGAGAGCAGATGCATAGAATAAGTCTTAATTCCAGTAACTCAGTCCAGTCTGGGTTGCTCCCCACAGGCCTTGGCCAGGGAATGCTATTAAGAGCTGCTTCTGGAGCTTTCTTCAGCCACCATAGCCTCAACAGTCATGCTGCTCAGTACTCCCAGCGTTCTTAATGAGGGCCCCTCCACTCAATATTTCTCCTACCTTCTGGGAGCATGAAAAAAGAGGTATGCAAAGGTGTCAGCCCCTACACCCTTCCCCCCTCAATCCTGCTGCGGAGGAAACACCAGTTTTATGGGGTCATACCCCCAAACACCGACAAGGCCAAGCTACTAGTGTGCAAGACCACTGTGCATTAATATAGTCAGTCCATGGGGTCTGCCTCCCAAATCCCACCATCCCAGTCTAACCATGAGACCCATCAGACAGATCCAAACTGAGCAGATTCTACAAAATACATGACCAGGACTCTTCCAAGGCATTAGGTGACGAACAAGGGAAGACTGGGAAACCATCACAGGCTGAAAGGACCACGGAGACCTGACAATCGCATGGAGTGTGGGATCCTGGACAGAAAGAAACAGTAGGGGAAGAGCTGGCAAAGACTAAATGCAGGCCCAGAGACTGTTAACACAAAGCAGCACATTGCGTGTCCCCTTGGCCTGTGAAACTGGCGACTGCCTATGTGTGACTAGGGCATGTCCTTGTGCACCTGAGCTGGAAAGGGGTGTGTGCTGCAGCAGTGTCTACGCTGGTGCTGTGTGGCGAGTGCAGACATGCCCAGTAAGTGCAGAATCGCAACCTGCCAAGTCAATGACACATTCAAAACCTTTACATGCACACACTCTCTCTCACACACAGAGTGGGAGAGAGAGAAAGAGATGGCAGAAGGGCTTTATTTTAAGATCTGCACAAAAATGAAATAGCCTGGCAAATAAAATGAACATGTTGGGTTTTAATATGTTGATATTTGGCATATAACCTATTAGAGTTGTGTTTTTTCTAGTACAACTACAAAAATGGTTTTTGTATAAGATTCACATCACGTCTGCAAAGAGAGGAGACCTGAGTCCCACCAAACAGTTCGAGAAGCCTGAGTTCCATCCTTGGATTTTATAGGTGTGAGTCTAAACAGGCTGACCTGGGATCACAGCTCCAGTTGGAAAGAGAGCCCAGGTCTCCTGGCTTGCAGACCTGGGCTCTGTGTACCAGGAACCAGTCAAGGGCAGTCCCAGCGGGGAGCCCTGCACTTACAGACAGCCTGGTGCATTCCAGAGCTCAGCGCCTGCAGACAGAACCTCTCTAAGGGGGCCATGACAATGTGCAGGAGAGTGCCAGGCTGGGGGATGTCTTAGGGACAGTGAGCAGTCACTGGTGAGTGAGAGACAGCCTGCAAGAGCGCGGAAGGAAACTCTAGGCCTCGACAGGATAAGGGAGCCGGGGTGCTGACTGTGTGTTCAGCCACTCTAGCGACAGGCCCTGGTTGAGGAAAGGTGTGATCAAGCAGCTGGGTTACAATACATAGAGAACGGGGGAGTCCCCATGGCTCTCACCGGGAAAACCCGAGACCTAGGGAGGGTGGCTCTGAAACTGTCAGAAGATAGCCAGGGACAGGCAGCTCTGAGGGAAACCACAATCCCACAATTCTATAGAAAGCGGAATAATTCACTGATAAATATTCCAATCGATCCAATTATAACCTCAAAAACAGAGTAGGGCTGGCCTTGTGGCATAGCAGGAAAGTTAAAATCCTGGCTGCTCCATTTCCAACCCGGATCTCTGCTAATGGCCTGGGAAAACACAGTGAAAGATGGCCCAAGTGTCTGGGCCCCTGCCACTCACGGGAGACCTGGATGAAGCTCCTGGCTCCTGGCTTTGGCCTGGCCCAGTCCTGGCCATTGCGGCCATCTGGGAAGTGAACCGAAGATCTCTGTTTCTCCCTCTCTTTGTAACTCTAATTTTCAAATAAATAAGTAAGTCTTTAAAAGGAAGAAAGGTAGGAAAGTAGGAATGAAGGTTTTTTCCTTCATTCCTACTTTCCTACCTTTCTTCCAGGAGGGAGGGAGAGAGGGGATGATCCAATGCACACAAACATCCAAAATCTACCTCCACCTAAGGCAGAGTCGCTGTACCCAGGGCCCAGCCTCTCCCGGAACACACCAACACTCAGAGCCTCTTGCTGCCAGAGCCAGGCCAAGGGAGTGGTCCTGGGGCAGCGGCTGAGCCTGCAGGCTGCAGGGTGGAGACCTGGTCCAGGTGGCTCTGCCTGTCTAGCTGAGCGGCCTGGGTTCAGTCTTTCACGGCCCCCACAGTTGCACTTCCTCATTTTTTGAACAGGAGACTTGCTTTGCTGTTCTAAGTCAGAACCCATCACACCTCTGTTGAAAACCCTGTTGAAAATGGTTCACCATTCCATTAAAAGAAGACCCAGGCCCATGACCATGGTGTGCAATGGGACCAGGCCACTGCCTGCCCTTCCTACCTCCTGTTATGTGGCCGCCCCTGTCCCCACTCACCCTCCAGCCTCAGAAGTCTCCTTCCAAAACAGCGGCTCAGCACTGCTGAGCCCCAGCCCTAGACCTTCCCAGGCTGCCCCTTCCCACCATCCCCCCTTCCCCGAGCACCATGCAGCTGTCATTCCTAGACAGGTGCTGCTCCTGTTCACAATGACCTTGCCTATCTGTGTAGCTGCTTAGTGCCTGCCTCCCGCTATGAGAATGCCAGCAACTTGTCTTGTTCAATGCTGCATCTCCACTACAGTGCCCAGCACACAGTAGGTGCTCAATACAAACCTATTGCGTGGATGAGTGAGCGGATTCCCCCCATACCCAACACGTCTCTCATCTTGAGTTTTTCTGCATCAGAGACACTCTCTAGATGCAATTCAGAGTCTCTTTGTCACAAAGTGGAGGCTTTGATGAACAAGTACTTGGCTAAGAGCATCTTGGGCAGGGTCTTTTTTCTGCCTCATTTTCTCTTCCTAATGTGTGACAGCCCAACACGATGGTCTGCAAGCCATCCTGAAACTGGCAGCTTCCCTCTCGCAACTGTCACATCCACCGCATCTGGTTTACAAGTCAAACGCTGGTATTTTCCCTGTCCTTGGGTAAACTCTAGCATTTGGATCAGATGGTCCCTCTGCCTTAGGAATTCGGGACTTAGAAGGATATTGAAAGTATAACCCCAGCTGGAAGAGATTTTGGACTTCCTGCATTCAACAGAGACTTTAGTAGCACAGAGAGATGACTTGGGTCCAGTCTACTGGGAGCAGCCATCACCAGCAAATGTCATATACAAATGGTCAGGGTTCTCAGGCCATGGTATCTACAACCTAGGGTGCTGGTACTACTGTCCTGCCTACAGATGTTAAGAATAAAAGACACTCCTTAAGAAGAATAATGAAGCAGGGGAACTTGCCTTCCAAGACTTCAAGATGTATTATGTATGGAGCTATATCCAGACACAAAAGTGACATTCCAGGTCACGGGAGAAAAGATGAATTTACAATAAATGGTGTCAAGCTGGTTGGCTATCCATGTCAGGAAGGGGAGGAGGAGGGAAATGTGCAAATTCCTACTCTTACTTCACATAAAAATTCCAGTAGGTAGAAGACTTAAGTATAAAAGGCAAACACTAAAACATTTAGAAGAAACCATAAGGGAGTATTTTTGTAAACTCAAGACGGGTGTTTAGCCACTTAGGGAGGAAGAAGGTTTATTTCCATTGACAGTTTTGGAGCCCTGCAGTCCAAGATCAGGTAGCCCGGTGGGTTTAGGCGTCTGGTAAGACTGAAGAGTGGAGGCAAGACCATCACATGGTGAGCACACTGAGTCCATGTTCACGTGTCTTGCTACCATGATTCCATCGGGGACTCTGCCCTACCAATCTAATCCAATCCAATCATGTCCCAAAGTCCCTGCCTTCAGACACTGTAATTGGATCAAGACTCGCCCTTAATTCATCAACCATAACATTAATCCATTATGTGCTACAAAAGACTTTGGGGTTTAAATGTCGGTAGGAGTTCGGGGAGCCAGATACTATTCAAACCATAACAAAAGGGATTCACACACAGATACCCTCGAAAGAGAGAACTGGTAAATGTTCACTACTCTACAAGAACTTCTGTGCAAAAAGAAAAAAGAAATCTGAGTTACCAAAAGATATCACTAAATGAGTAAATAGTAACTGGGAGAAAACATTGCAAGGATATTTAATCTGCAAAGGATCCGTATCTAGAATACAACGAGTCTTACGAGTCAGAGAAAAAAAAGAAAATCCAAATAAAGAGCGAAAGACATGAATAGGAAAGTCACTGAAGAGAAAACAGGAAACAAACCACACTAAAAGATGAGTAACCTTTCTAGGAATCAGGAAAACATAAACTAGGGTCACGCTGACAAACCACCTAACACACACCAGGTTAGCAAAGGGTTAAGAAATCTGAACACAAGAAGTGCCAGTGAAGGTGTGGAGTGATGGGAACTTGAGCTAGTTCAGAACTTTGGAAAACAATATGGGAACATTTTGAAAGTGAAAGCTATACCTCACACAGACGGAGTGATTCTACTCTGGCTATCGACCCTAGAGAGATTCTTCACCCTTGTACCAGGAGAAACTTACCACTTCTACCCCAAGAAACATATACAAGATGTTCTCATCAGAAGTTCGAAACCACCCACAAGTTCACCAGTAGGAGAGTGCATGCAGGGATTTTGGTACATTCCCACCATGGACTGTTCAGTAGCAGTGAAAACTGAATGCAGCACAGCTACTCACAGTATCAAGATACTCTTGGAAAGACAATGTTGAACAAAAAGCAACCTCCAAGGGCTGTCATCAATATCTTTTTCAAACTTAAAAGAAAAAGTAGAATGAAACAATGTATTGTTCAATGATTCACGTGGATAAGGAGGTAAAACTACATTTTGAAAGTCCAGAGGATAATAAACATAAAACTCAAAAAAAGTACTTACTGTGGGAGAGCAGGGCTGTGAACCCAGGGGTAGAATACATGTAGCATCCACCACATTGGTAAACCTCCACCTCTTATTTCAGGCGGTGGCCTCATGGATGGGTGTCATGCGACCAGGCTTTATTGATGACCTTAGCACACACACTGCACACATAAAATCATGTATGGGTATTTGGCCTAGCAGTCAAGGCTGCACTTGGGACACCTGCATCCCTGAGTGCCGAGTTGAGTCCTAGCTCCACTCCCAATTCTACCTTCCTACTCAGGCACACCTGGAAGGCAGCAGGTGACGGCTCAAATGGTTGTGTCTCTGCCAGCCAGGTAGGAGACTGAACTGAACATCTGGCTCTTGGTCCAGCCTTAGCTGTTGTGCATATCTGGGGGAATGAACCAGCAGATGAGAGATCTCTGTCTGTCTCCCTTTACGTCTGTTTTCAAATAACTTTTTCAATGAAATAATATATTTCTATTAAGGAAAAATGCAAAGGAGATACATCTCTGGTCCCAAATACCATTATTCTCCCCCAAACCCATTCGCCCTTTGAGGGTATGTTGAGGCTGATTAAGGGCAGATGAATTAGGGCTGTAAAATCACAGCTGTTCATTCCGTCAACAAGAATTAGGGAGCCCATACCCTGTGCCTGCCCTGGGGACTGGTCATTTAGCGAGCTGAGCAGGCCCTCGTCTTGCTCTTATGCAACTAGAGGTTGGGGCTACGCTGAGGCCTGAAGAAGCGACATGCCCCTGCTTCCTTCCTCCATGGAGTTAATGTCTTCCAGGATGTGGCCGTGGCCGTGAACAAGGAATGAGGGCCTGTTGCTGGGATGGGTCTTGATCACAATCTCCCCTGAGGTCTAGAATCTGCCTCCCAAACAAATATCACTTCGTAATGAGACTTTCTTTGGCCACCAGACTGTTCTCCACAATAATTAAAGCCCGTAGGCCTTTCTATAAAGCTGGCTCATGCCATCTGCTTGGAAAGCAGCAGCTTGAATTTGGATGTCGATGCCATGGTGGAATTGTGAATGCGAATGGCTTGGGGCTGTGGGTTTTTATTTATTTATTTTTTTATAAGCATTGGTGTGTGGCTTGTTTCCCAGGCCCCATCTTTCTCAATGCCCTGGCGAGTTTGAGCAACTCACCCCTAAACACCTGGGCTCCCTCCACACGCAGGCCTCACAGTCCCTGCCTGCCACTTGCTGTCAGAGTCTGGTGACACCAAGCCAGTCCTAGGAAGGGCAGGCGGTGGCTGATGGTCTCACTCTGCCCTCGCTGCTCCTGGAACACCTGCTAGACTACGCAGACAGTAGGTCGCTCTCTCTCCTTCCCCTGTGCTGCGACAGATGATCCAGCTGTCTAAGGACAGCGACTATGGACACAGCACGCACTCCCCGCTTTCAGCTGAGCCATACCCGGCCTGGTGAAATGAAACGAGTGCCGGCGCCGCGGCTCACTAGGCTAATCCTCCACCTTGCGGTGCTGGCACACCGGGTTCTAGTCCCGGTCGGGGCACCGGATTCTGTCCCGGTTGCCCCTCTTCCAGGCCAGCTCTCTGCTGTGGCCAGGGAGTGCAGTGGAGGATGGCCCAAGTGCTTGGGCCCTGCACCCCATGGGAGACCAGGAGAAGCACCTGGCTCCTGCCATCAGATAAGCGCTGTGTGCCGGCCGCAGCGCGCTGGCCGCGGCGGCCATTGGAGGGTGAACCAACGGCAAAGGAAGACCTTTCTCTCTGTCTCTCTCTCTCACTGTCCACTCTGCCTGTCAAAAAAAAAAAAAAAATGAGATGAGTGAGTAGTCTCCTCCATTCCTTCCTCTTTGGCTAGGAACACACATTCTGTTCTGCAGTTGAGTCTTAAAAGATAGCACAAGAAAAGCTTACTGGTGTTTTAATCATTCATGGAGCTAGTAAGTGTGGGAGGGATTCCCTCGAGTCTAGTAAGAACCAGCTCTAAGCCCCACCTTTGGATGCAGAAATTAGTTATTAACCAGACTAAGAGGAAGCTGGAATGTGGATCTGCCTGAGAAGGCAGCATGAGGGGTTCACAGTGCAGCGGGAAAGCCCAAACTGCTTGTGGGTGGAGGGGCTGGAGGGCCCAAGGAGACCTCGTAACAAGGGAGCCAGGAGTGAAGAGCCAGGTTCACCCATTCCCCAGTGCTGTCCTACAGAACTTTCCACGGCAACGGAGATGCTCCGTGTCTCTGCTGACCACTATGGTAGCCACAGGCCACTTGTGTCTCGTGAGCACTTGAAGTGTAGTTAGTGTGACCAAGAGACTGAATTTCTAACCATATTTGAATTCACTGAAACTTGAAGAGCCACATAAAGGTGGTAGCTAATGTATAAGACAACAAAGTTCTAGAAAACTACTGAACTAAACCAACCAAACAGAAAAACACCTGAGGGTTGTTGCAGGCAATCACTATTGTTGGCTTTCAGCAGGTTCTGAAAGTCCCAATTCAGGGACTTTATAAGGGGGACTTCCAGGGGCTATGAGAAAGGAGGACTCTATTTTCAGCTCAGGGGCGAATCCATATCTGCTGCCAAAAAATACTCCGGTGTGGGTACCAAGAGAAGGGGTGAAAGACACTGAGAAAGCCATTTGCATGTTGTTTGTAATAACCCAAACACTGGAAATAATAGAGGATTAGAGTCAAAAAAATAATAGAGTCAAAAAAAAGACTGCTGTGTACTGTTGGAGGGAAGGCAAATTAGTATAACCATCATGGAGGACAGTATGGAGGTTCTGTAAAAAAAAAGAAAAAAAAAAACTAAAAATAGACATAGCATATGACCCAGCTGTCCCACTTTTGTGTATATATCCGACGGAAATGAAATCAGCATATGAAAGAGGTATCAACACTCACTTGTTCATTCACAATAGCCAAGATATGGGATCAACCCAGATGTCCACCACAGGTTGAATGGATAAGGAAAATGTGGTGTGTATATCCACACCTGGACATTACTCAGCCATACAAAAGAATGGAATCCTGACATTTGCAGCAAAATGAACGGAGCTGAGATCACTAGGCTAAAGTGAAATAAGAGAGACAAATTCTCTATATTCTGTCATATGTGGAAGTTAAAAACCAAACTGAACTTTTAATTATGATTACTAAAGGCTGAGAAGGGTGGGGAGCAAGGAGGACGGATGATGGGCCCTAAAACACAGAAACAGAAGTGACCAGTTCCAGTGTTCTACAGCACATGGGATGACCATAGCCCACATGGACTAGACCCTGTAGGAAGACCTGGAGAGGCTGCTGGGTTCCAAACACAAAGAGATAAGGAAACGGGAATGCCGATTGCCCGGCTTGACTGGAGCATGCTGTGTCTATGTTCTGAAATACCGCACTGCACCTCATAAAAATGTACAGGAATAGCATGTAAGCTTTAAAAATTTTAATGAAATAATTTTTCAACCGATATATACATAGGATGGAATAGTATATAAACATTAAAATTGTGTTTTTAAAGTTGTTTAATTGCCTAGGTGAAAAGGGGAAAAGGGAAAATTCCTTAATTAAAAAAATTGACTAAGAAAAAATAAAATTACTCATGACAGAGATGTCACAGAGGTAAATACCCTTTATACATAAGCATAGAAAAACAAAATATCCTATCAACAGGAATCATTTCTGGGTGGTGAAATTTTGAGCATTTTTACTTCCTTTTTTATCCTCTTGGTATTTTTCTAAATTTTTAATGATGATTATTTCTTATTTTAAATCAAAAAACCCCTTAGATATACACATACACTCTAAAGAGCTTTTAATAATGTGGAAAATGTACTTTAGTCATAAGCAAAATAAGAAAGCAGGACACGATACCATGTGTGTAAGTTCCATCACAACTCCACCAACTACATGTGGAGGAGAGACTGCGATGGCTGCACACTCTGGAAAAATTCTATACTTCTCTAACCACAGGACTGTTTCCTAAAGTCCTCGTTTGTGTAATCAGATGTGTGCTATTTTCTAAAATAGGGGGAACCTGAGGTGGGGTCAACTTCCTCTGAATGGGACTTCAACCTCAAATATGTAAACCACATCTTCAGGCCTGCCCCCATCCCAAGTCAGACCTGAGCCTCGTCCACCAACATCGCCCAGCACAACATCGCCCTGCCCTGCCACCTCTGCCACTACGAGTGTGCGTCACTCCCCGCTCAGTGCTGACCTTTCCTGCTCCATGTGCCCTCCCCCCAGTCCATTACCACAGCGATTCCTTGCAGATCAATAAATATGAAAGGTGATTGATTTTTCTCTCCTCCCCACCCCCACCTCCGTTCCTCTGAATGCCTCTGTCTGACACACAGAATGGGAGTGAGACCAGAAAGGAACTAGTGGTTTTCCTGGTGAGATTCTGTGCCCCATCTCTCACTCCTCCAGCCAGCCTCTCCTCTGCACTTCCAGCAACTTCAAGACCCAAGGCCACCGCCTTCATCAACCCGGCAGGTGCCCTCGCCTCCTTGGCCTCACAGTTATCCACACAGGGCACCTCCTGTCTGCGACCCTGTGGCTGAGACCCAGCCCCCAGCTGCCCAGCTCAGGTGGGAGGACAGAAACTACAGCAGCTGCCTCTGCAGCCTCCATGGTACACCTGCAGCCTTAATGTAACCAAAGAGAATTCACAGAGTTGCATCTTCGTAAAGGACCTCATTCATTCCAGCACAAAACAGGACAACTCAGAGCTTTATGTGGACCCTGTTCCAGTGGGAACTCCACCGAACCATCTCACTCAGGAGTCTAGTTCCAGAAAGCAGACAGAGGCTTGGCAGTGACAGACGTGACACTTGTTTTTTTGACCCAAGATGTCCATCACCCACCATCATTTGCGATGTGACTAACACTTGAATTTGAATTGCCATGCAGCATGGTTGATGAGCCAGACAAAATGGAAGAGAAACTGAGGCACCAAGAAATGGAGGTATTGGTCCAGTGTGCCCTTGAAAGGTGGGATTTCAGATGCACAGAAGGCTACCTTAGTTGGGTTTCTGCAGCCATAACAAAATACCTGAGGCCAGGTACTCCATGAGAAAAGAGGCTGATTCAGCTCACAGCACTGGAGACTGGAATTCCAAGAAGAGGACCCAGCTGTTTGGCTCCTGGTGACCGCCCTGCTGGCTGTGTTCCAACAAGGCCCTGAGTTAGAATGGAAACAGCCCCAGGCAGCAGGGGCCCTGCTCTGTCAGATAATCTACTCCCACTGGCATTCAGCCAGCCCTGCGCGACGCCCCATCTTTTAAAGGTCCCACCACCCACATCACTACCGGAGGACCACACCTCTAACACAGAGACCTTCGGGGAACAAACCACATCTGACCCACATCAGGAGCATCTAGCCCGGCTGGGACAGCAGCAGATATGGAGGATGAAAATGCCTAGTCTCTGGCTACACTGGTGTCTTCAGCCAAGTTTCAGTGGCCAGCCTCTCTCCAATCCGGAAAGAACACGCAGTCTATTCATAACTTTCAACTACACACCACTTGCCCTTAAAGCTCTCTGCTCAGTCATCTTATGGAACTCAGATTTCTCCTGGTGGGTGCTAACTGCCCTGCTCCCAAGTCATCAAAACAGGGACCCTGTGGGCAACCCTGTCCTGGCAGACATCTAACCACCCAGGTCAGATGGGTCTGTCCTCAGCCCATTCGTTTTCCCTCCTTCTTCTTATTCCCACCTGCCACAATGCATTCCGGCATTTCCTTAGTTTTTGTCTAAGCATTTCTAGCATGCCTTGGGTCTGCCTGTGACACTAATAATATGTGGAGGAAGGAGGACAGGCCAGCGTGAGCTCAAAGCACATTCCGCTCACCCCAGAAGCCGGCCCATTTGGCACACAGAGGAGGAACTCCTCACGTCCCACGTGAAGAGCACACATTCGTTTTGTGTGTGTGTGCTCGGGACAAGAACTGCTTGGTGCCTGGCTTACCAACCGTGCAGTGAGCATGGAGAAAACCAAGCAGATGGGAGGCAAACCGTGCCCAGGTGTAGGGAGGAGGGTTGAGTCAGGAAGGAGGAAGAGGAAGAACGTTTGGAGAAGAGAAGACATGGGAAGAGACGGGTGAGAGTCATTTCAGGCACTGAGCAAAAAAAAAAAAAAAAAATCTTTGCCAACTCCTTGGCTGGTGCTTCGCTACAAAGTCACTCCCAGAGCCAAGGTGAAGTCTGCTCGAACACAAATGTCTCAGTAACACCTTAAAAAAAGGAGTTGGTGTTTTATTCAGCTCTGAAAGCATCTCTTCGGGGAGGCTGGTGTGGAGGTGGAGCAGGAGGTGGGTGGGCACCTTGCATGAGGAAGGGCTGGCACCCTGGGAAGAGGGGAGAGAGCCCAGTGGCCAGGGGGGCCTGCGAGCTCCAACACCTCATTGGTCTTCCATGGCCAGCCCCAGTATCTGTGGCCTTTTGCTTTATGTGAGTTCTCTTTTGTCCTCCTCGACCCTCCTGCTCTGCATTTCTTCCCTCTCCCCCACAGATCCAACCCCAGGCCACAGGTGTCCCAACCTGACACGGTCAGAATTATTTGAAAAGCAATGAGACAGAAAGAGACAGAGATCTTTCATCCAGTAGTTCACTCCCCCAAATACCTGCAACAGCCAGAAGCCAGGAGCCTGGAATTCCATCTAGGTCTCTCACACTTGAGTCACCACTGCTTCTTACCCTGCACATCAGCATCCCAGGCAGCAGCTTAAGGGCTGCACCAAAGGCTGCCTCCACGGGACAGTTTCCAGACATGCCCTCCCGGGGCTCCCCCGGCCCAGGAGCTCGGGCTTTCTTGCCTCCTTCTCTCCTTCTCCTCCTTTCTGCCTTTCCCCCTGCCTCCTTCTTCTCCCCCCTTCCTCTCTTCTTCCCTTCCGTATTTATTAGACACCTATTTATGTGCTGTTGTGAACAACACACACATTAAGCCATTGTTCTTCCATTTGAAAAGCCCTTCAAAAGCTAAGCCCAAGCACAGAGAGCAGCAAGCACCTGAGTTTTCATTCTGGTTCATCACCTCCCCACAGCAAACCTCTCCTCCACCTCCTCCCCACGGCAAACCTTGGGCAACTGGAGAAGCCTCAATGTCTCTGCTTCTCTACTGAGGAAAAGGGAGCAATGGGAAAACAGAAAGCCCCGGTTTCTTTGCCTCGTGACCTTAAAAAGAAGCATATTCATTTCACCCCTCTAGGAACCCATAGAAAACCCAGTGGTGTCATTAAACACCCCAGCAAAAGATACTTCAACATTCAGAGAACGTCTTTCTGTTCTGTAAATTAATGCTTTGGTAAATCTACCCTGGAGAGTGCGTTACAATAACATCTCATTTTAAAGTAAACAGAATTCATTATTCTAGTTCAATGTAATAGAATATTTGGGTGTATGTGTGATTTTTGTTTTCTCTAACTCACACTTGGAAAAAGAACTTTCAACAAAGACCTTACCCAAAAGATGACTTTCTTTTCTAGAACTTCCACTGTCTAACAATTTCTGTATCACTCGAAGCATCGTGCATACAGCGACTGTTTTGGGGTGGCAGCACATTGCACCAGAAACAGAAAATTAGATTGAAAGTTCTGGGGCTGGTATTGTGGTTAGCAGGTTAAGCTGCTGCCTGCGGTGCCAGCATCCCATATAGGTGCAGTTTGTGTCCCGATAGCCCCACTTCTGATCCAGCTAGCTGCTAATGCACCTGGGAAGGCAGCAGAAGATGGCCCAAATATGTGGGCCCCTGCACTCATGTAGGAGACCTGCATGAACCTCCTAGGTTTGGTCTGGCCCAACTCAGGCTATTGTGGCCATTTGGGGAGTGAATCAGCAGAATTAAGATCTGTATGTGTGTGTGTGTGTGTGTGTGTGTGTGTGTGTGTCTCCCTCTCTCTCTGTAACTCTGCCTTTCAAATAAGTAACTATATCTTTAAAAAAAAAAAAGTAAGAAAAATCATGAGACCTGACTTCCCATGGTAGCATTGTTATTTACTAATTCTGTGTCCTTTTCAGTTAAGGTTCTTCCACTAGCCAGCAATGGAAACCAACTCTAAATGACCTTTTTACTTTTTAGGAATGATGTTTTGTAAGGAGTTGGAGCCGGCTATCTAAGACCGTGATGAGGAGGCAAGAGACTGGGTCTCGACTCCCAGCATCAGAGAATATGGACTTCCTTCCAGTGGTGCAGCCATTCATGAACTTAACCTTCAGGATCCTTTGACCTCTGAGTCCCTGTTTCAAATGTCAAACTCTTGGGGAAGAGACTGGTCATCTTCAGCTTGAAACCGAGAGCGCTATCTGCCTCTGAGGCCAAATCTAGGGGGAGCCACCTGACAGGGTACCAGCCCAGATGTGGCGCTGAGAGTCCACCCTCCCCAATCCCAGAAAAGTGGTCATCAACAGGACTGTGGAGTGAAGCCTCTGCCAGAGTCCCTGGGCCTGAACTCCCTCTGTGACAGTCGGAAGTTGGTCTGGGTTACACCTTAGATCCCTTCTAGCTCCTTGGTCCTGTGGCTAACAGCTCCTAGTGCTTCCTGAAAGCAACCATGGAAATCTTTGCACAACCTTCAGTGTTTCTAAAATTCAACAGACATTGTTTGTTGGGAATCAGCTTGCTGGTGCACACTAAAACACCATGTTTTGATTGATGGCCTGGAATAGTTTCAACCCAGTGGAATAACAATGGCCGTAGACTTATCAAAAGCTCTGATGGACAGTTAATTTTGATTAACATAAGATGGAGAAATGATCATTATTTAATCAATGTAACTTGATTAAAGAATGTCTTGGGAGATTCCTTTGACGTGAAAAGCATTGGCATCTTTAATCCATGTTGCAGAGGAAGCTTAATCTATGTGTGGGAAGTTGGAATTAGTTTTTTTACCAAATCTACAGAGGTCTATAAAAGAACTTTGGAAATAAGGGACTTACGGCTGCCCATACTGCCTCGGAATCCGAAGCCCGGGTGCGCTGGTGCCAGCATCTCCAAGAAGGAAAACATCAGCACAAGGACTTTAAAAGGAGGATGTTAGGTTTCGTCTCAGAAAAGCACTCATCCGTGTTCAGTCACCGCTCCTACGGGTCTCAGAAGGGGAACTCGAAGCCTACCAGGCCTGTGTGGACATTAACAATTACAACATGTTCAAATGACACATAACCAGATTATATTCTTATGTTTTAAACATTCTGGATGAACCTTGGCCTGGAAAATGACACCTTCGTTTGGTAAACTAAACAGCATAAAAGGATTCAAAGTCTCGGTTGAGCGCCAGGCTGGCTCCTAGTCCATCCTGCCCCTCCTGTGACCAGTGCCGTGTCCACACTTCGGCTACCTCTCCCTGGGGCGTAGGCTTCTTCCTTGGCAGCCCTAGATCCTGGTGATGAGGCTTGCTAGGGTTCAGTCCAGCTCTCATTTTCTGTGTTCCCAAACCAGCAGGTATTGCTTGAGCTCATCCTACGTGCCAGGCACTGCTCTCTGGGATATTAATACACAGTGTGTCCCTCACTCCCCGAGCACGTGAGAGCATTCTCACTCCAGTTTTACAGGAGGAGACTCACGCACAACCAGGCCACGTGGGGGAAAGCAGGGTCAGGGGCTACGTCCTGGGAGGCCCTCTGGGCTCAGCCCGCTCTAACAGAGGCTGTTTCCGGATCCCCTCGCCCCGTTCCTTCAACGCAACCTCAGCAGACGCTCGCTTGTGTGATTTTTTTCATCTCTGCCCTGACATCATCCCTAATCATGTAAGGTTTCCGCCTCGAAACCGTCTGTAATTTGTCTTCAGCTTTCGAGAACGGAAGAGAGGATGGCAAAGCGCCTTGCAGGTGCAGCTTCCTGGAGGACCTTTCAATGAGGCAGGAAACTCCCCTCCCAGAAGTCCCAGGGAGTTCCCTGCAGGAGTCTTGGTAGAGGGTCTGCCCCAGGGTGCTTCCCAGGAGGCAGGCAAACTACGGACTCAGAGACAGCCAGAGCCCCAGTGGGGAGGACCACCCACCGAATAAAGGGGCTGGGAAACAGAACCCAGGGCCAAGGGTCAAGGAACTGGGATTTGGCATTTGGCGCAGCAGCTAAGATGCCGCTTGGGATGTTCACATCTCATGCTGGAGTTTTGGGCCCAGGTTCTGGCTCCTCTGCTTCTGATCCAGTACCTTGGGAAGCAGCAGCTAATGGATGGAGTACCCAGATCCCTGCCACAAACGTGGGAGACAAAGATTGCGTTCTGGGCCCCTGGCTTTAGCCTGGCCCAGTTCCAGCTGTTGCAGGCAGATGTGTGAACCAGCAGATGGAAAAATCTGTCTCTGTCCCTATCTCTCTTCCTTTCAAGTAAAATGGAAATAAATATAGTTACCTTTGAAAGATAAAATTAGGATTTGCTCGCCTAAATAATAAAACTGATTAGAGAGAAAAGCATAAATATCAGAGATATTTCTCTGTGGAATGCTCAGGTTTTTACATGTCTTATAAGCAGAATGTTACTGTTGAAGAGTGTTTGTACAGTAAATAGCCCTGAAGATGAGATAGGGTCTTGTTCCTGAGCAAAGAGGAATGCTTATTGTCTATTATAAGAGATGTGGGCTCGCTGAGTTCAACGCACTGTGTGTGCAGGCATCATCTGGCCACCTGCAGCCCCACCCCATTGACAATCTGGCCACAGGTTTCCTATTTGTGTCTGATCCGGGAATCTCATATTCTCTTCCAACTTGATACCATAATGGGCTAACTGACTCATTTGTGAATATAGTAAGAATCTCAGACCCTTCACAGTTCTTGGCATTAATGATTTCTGTGCAAGTTTCAGTAAAAAGAATCATGTCTTCAAAGAGAGGCCAACAAATCTCATTCCTTCCTCTCTGAGAACTCAGCAATATTCTCTTAAACTACAGGAAGAAAGAGGCAGAGTCAGGCTTTTGGACTATTAAATATGCTAATACCGGTAGGCTGACCCAGGACAATTTTGGGATCTCCTATCCTGGAAGATTTTAAAGGAAAATCTAGTTACTTATCTATCCGACACAGTCGATCTAGCCACACCCGAAGACAAACGCAAAGGCATGGCCTTGGCAACACTGTGATGCCTGGTGGAGAAACTCTACGCATGTACAGGCCCCGAGCTTGGTTCTTTTTCCACATGAAAAGTCCACAATACAGGGGATTTCCTCTGGTGAATTTCCTCAAAGTTTGTTAACTCTGGGACAGCCTCTCTGATTCCCAAAACCAAGTCAGCCCCCAGCCCCCCAGCAAACTTTTCTAAGTGGTGAACCCTCCCGGGGTGACTCGAGGCTTGTCTGGAGAAGCTACACTCAGAAGACCACTGATGGGGACCTGATGGTGCCAATCTCTGGGACCCAGGGACCTGTTACTGCTCTCCTCTACACTTTGAAGTCCCTCCCTCTCCCCTCTCTTCTGTCCTTCCCCAAACCTCTCACAGACACGGCTTGAGGAAGGACCAGATAGCGGTAGGGGAGGCCCAGTGAGTCAAGTCATCATTTCCCAGACGCCAGCACCTGACGGACAGGATGGCGGTGACAGCATGGCGCCCTGAGCTCCCGGGGAGAAGGTCTGACACGCACACTTCCTGACTCAGCACTGCTCTTCCAATGAAAGCGCGGGGCCCCTCTTTCCTCTTTCAGATCACTACCATCTCACATGACTCCAACTGAACCTTAGTTAGAGGAGCTGACTGGAATGCAGGGTCTTGTCCTCCTGTGGGAAAAGAATTTCGGAGGTGAGACAGAGTAGTGGTAAGCAGCGTAGCAAGGTTTAAAGAGGTATCGCATTTGTCAGAATGCACCAGAGTGCCCAGTCTACATCCAGACTGGAGCTTTCAACGGCGCGGAATCTACCTCCTCCCACCCTAGCCCCTCCTCCTGCACAAAGGGTTTCCTTGGAGTGAAACTGGTGAAATTCCTCCCCAGGTTTTATTACTCAGTATTATCAGACGGTGTAGTCCTCTTGATCCTGAGCAGAGGACTCTTCCAGGATGCTGTCCTTGGGGGCCAAGCTGGGACCACTATAAAGTTATCGGGGTACGGGCAGGACTCTGTAGTGTAAAATACTGGGCTGCTGCCAAGGCTGCTACACTCCTTTTCTTAGGCACTTTGCTTTTCTGAGGCCCTTTTCACACACATAGGCTGATTTCTATCTTCCTACCTATACATTAAGGCAAATATCAGTAAGTCCATTTTAGAGACGGAGAAATTAAAGCTTGCTATGGTTAAAAGGTCGCAAACCCTGCTGTCATGTGGCATGACTGAGACCGAAACCCAGACACCTTTCTGGATTCTCTGCAGGAGGGGTACGCCAGCAGTTGCCAGGGGTGTGATGTTTCTATTTTGCAGAAGAGGGATTTATCCAAGGCCACACGCATACAGTGGAACCAGAACTAGACGCAAGGCCTAAGGAGTCTGGTCCCAGCTCTTTACCAGTGACCCCGTGGCTTTGCCGCAGTGGATGGGAACTCATACTGAAGACAAGTCATTGCTGAGAGGCTGGGCATGTGACTGAGCAGTTCAGGGAATCCCCCAAGTCTGGACACCAGGGCTGTCCACAAGGCTTCCTCTGTCCTTGGTCTCTTGGGACACAAGTCCCCATCTCGGTGGTGGCAAAGTCATGTGCTTCTGCATCAGACCAACCAGAATACGAGTCCCAGGTCTGCTGCTGGCTCCCCGAGAGCCTTGTGATGAATGACTCCACATTTCCTGGTCTTCAGTATCCTCTTCTGCAAGAAGGGATCATAAGAGTGAGCCCCTCATAGGGATACCATGAAGAAAAGAAGCCGTGTACGCAGAGCAGCAGTAAGTCGGAGCTCCTATTATCCACCACGCGGTGGGGAGCAGGTACATGGCACGAGAAGCCAGGAGAGAGGGAGAGGAAAGGTTAATGCACTGGGGACACCAGCAAAGAAGCTTGACCTTAGAGTCCTGCTCCGCAAGGTCCTCTGTGACCTGCTCTATGCCTGCTCTGGGCAGCCCTTGCTCCTCACTCGTCAGCCAGAGCTGCCTTAGCTGCCAGGATGTCTTGTGGCTCTGAGACAGCAGGGTCTCTCCTTGCCTTTGTCTCTTCCCTTTGCAGCACTGCTAAGTACAGCCCAGCAGGGCCCAGCAAACTGTGGGGCCCCGAGCCTGCTCCACCTCCCCTCACTAGAAGACAGCTGCCTTTTTTCTGCTAGCGGGGGTATCGGGCTGTACCCAGGAGAGTAAGAGGCAGGCAGATGAGCCTACTGCAATGGATACTGTGCTCGCCAAGGCATTAAAACATCCAACCGTGTCAAAGGAGCCTGGGGGAAGATGTTTACAGACACAGAAAATAGGGTCTTGATCCTGCTTCAAACCACTCCACTTCCTGTGCCTAATGCACCATTTCCGCGGCATTTGTAAAGAAAAGGCAGTGGAAGATGTTGGTTGGTGGCTCCTTTTGTTCAAAAAAAAAAAAAAAAAAAGGCTGGCTTGAAACTGATGGGGACTTAATCCATTTGCAAGATGAGATCAGCGTTTGACAGGTCTCTCTGCCTGCTGGCTGACCGGATGGAGAGGAAGCCTATGAAACACAGCAGCCTCCAAACGACCCACCTCAAATGTGAGCCGTTGGCACAGGAGAAAGACACCAGGCCAAGGTCGATGTCATGAAGCATACCCTAACATCTTGGAAGTGGGCTGTACCTTCTAGAAGAACATAAAGGAGATTTGTGCCATTCCAGGGGACACAGACCTGACCTGACCACCACCCCCAGCATGCACGCGTGCACACACACACACACACACACCAAACATCAGGTGCAACGGCTGTCCCCTCCATCCCTAGCTCTCGGTTGTCACACAGCCCCCTCTTCATGTGCCCCGGGCTGCAGCAACCCGTCCTCCATTCACTGTCACTCAGTGCATGTCCAGCTCTTGGTCCGTCCCTTCAGGAGGCTCTTGACTCATGACTGCTAGAACCAGGAGAACTCCAGAAGGCATTTGCTCCAGATTCCTCATTTCACAGACAAAGACTGCAGCCCAGAGTTGTGAAGTGATGTGTTCAAGATCACTCAACTCGAGTTGGGAGAATTGGACCTGGAACCCAATCTAAGCATTCTCTGCACCACAGGAAACCAGCTTTTGGAAACCCACTCTCTCCAAACCCATTTCCCTTGGCCCTGGCCTTATTGAAAGAGAAAATGGAACTGCAAATACTTCATCCTGGTCCCTCAAAGGAAAGCTTGCGAGAACAAGAACCCTGCTGTAGAATATTCGGTTCAGCCCCAGATCACACGAACAAAGTAGAAGCTGACCTCTCACACCATAAAAGGTTTGCCGAGGAAGTGGACAGGATGGGAAGGAAGTCACTCACAGGCATCAAGGAAGCGTGATGAAGCCAAGCTGGGGAGGGCTGTGGAACAGAAACCCTTCTGGCTCCTAGCTACACAATTCCAGGGCCCCTGGAATTAGCACGATTCGGCCTGGGAAAAGTAAGACTAAGACGAGTAAAATAAGACTTTCCTAACTGACTTCCGGTTTTAAAAGAGGTATAGCTGGAGAGGACCAGGTGAAGAGGAACAAAAAAAAGAAAAAGAAAAAGAAGAAATAGGCCTCGCTGATATGAGAAGATTCAGATCAGACATCACTGAGAATTTCCAAATAATAATAAAAAAAAAAGGCAAGCAATCAAGAAAGAACTGGGAAATGAATCTCAGAAGCTTTTTTCAGCCTGAGGCGTCAGGGTGGAGTCGTCCTCTAAGGACAGTGTTGAGGGTGAGAAGGAAAAAGTCACTGATGTTTAAGGTGTGTAGCTGACTCTGCACACCTGCTCACTGGCCACGCTGGGCCCACATCTTCCCCTGGGCAGGCTCCTCCCCGGGAGAGAGGAAGAGATGGATAAATGGAGCCACGCACTCCAGAAGCGCTCTTGGCTGGGCACGTGCAGGTTCAGATCTCCCTCCTGCGCTGGACTCGCTAAGTTATGCCTTGAGCCCATGAGATCCATGATCCGGTGGAAGGTTCCAGCAGGCTGGCAACGCCCAGTCCTGCAAGGAGGGCATGTGAATGCAGAGGAAATGGGGGGCAAGGCAGGGACAGGGAGCAAAGAAGATCACAGCAACGCATCCCCTCCTTCCCTCCCTTGTCTCCCTGCACCGAGTCCACGCTAATGAAAATCAGCCTGCACAGCTTCTTCTGCAACCCAAGAATTCGTTCAGAGCAATTTGGAGCCAATTGAATGAACAGGAATAAACGAGCAGATACCACAGTTTATGGCTGGCTGCTCCGAGGCTCCAGGCAGTGATTAGAGGCCCTCGTCCTTTTTATGCCCACAGCAAGGAGACGGGTGATAGTTGGTCCAGTTAAGAGCGCTAAACAGGAGGTGCGGCGGTGGGGAATAGGATGGGTAATTACGGCCTGTGTTAATACTGGGGCGATGGCCATGCCATCCGGACCTGAGAAATCATTAAGTGATTGAGTAAAAGATTGAAACGGTGGGAGGCAGTGATTGCTTTGTTAGGCTCACAGATAGACAAGGATGAAGTGTCCTGGGGGAGGGAAGGACAATTGCTACTTCTGGTCAGCCCTGGCTGTCGCTGGATTCTGTCCCATTATGATTCAGTGTCCCCACGCAGCAGAAGAAACAAGTCAGTCCCTCTCCCTCTCCCTCTCCCCTCCCTCTCCCTCTCCCCTCCCTCTCCCTCTCTCCCCCCTCCCTCTCTCCCTCTCCCCCTCCCTCTCCCTCTCTCCCTCTCCCTCTCCCTCTCCCCTCCCTCTCCCTCTCTCCCCCCTCCCTCTCTCCCTCTCCCCCTCCCTCTCCCTCTCTCCCTCTCCCTCTCCCTCCTCCCCCTCCCTCTCTCCCTCTCTCCCCCTCCCCCCTTCCCCTCTCCCTCTCTCCCTCTCTCCCTCTCCCTCCTCCCCCTCCCTCTCTCCCTCTCTCCCCCTCCCCCTCTCCCTCTCTCCCTCTCTCCCTCTCTCCCCCTCCCCCTCTCCCTCTCTCCCTCTCTCCCTCTCTCCCTCTCTCCCTCTCCCCCCCTCCCTCTCCCCCTCCCCCTCCCCCTCCCCCTCTCCATCTCCATCTCTATCTCACGCACATGCACACACACACACTTTCCCTGAAGTGGAACCCCTCCTCTGTGTTGTCTTCCTCCCTCCACCAGCAGGGCTTGGAGGCAGACAGTGATGCTGAGGGTCTTCTTGGAGTTTATGTTTTCTCCTCCCCAGGATGGAGAGAAGGGATGCGTTTGAGCAGCCTTGCTGTGATCTATCAGCAGCTCTCCCTCTGGTTAAGGCCACTCATTTCCAGGAGGGCTGTCCGGGGTCACAGGGACACCTGCGGCTTTGTCAGGTAACTGGGTCCCGCGGGGAGGCAGAGTCCACAGCCTTGAGTTTAGCACCAGAGAAAGTGCTGAGCAGATGTGGTTGACCGTGGTGAGCACCCTGCACACCTTAGTGAAGCATTTCAGGCAGAGGCCCCTGGGATCAGCGTGAGAAAAGGAAATGCCTCATCTTGGTTGGAACACCCACTGACTGTAGGCGTCATGCTCCTCTCCACTAGTCCAAGAAGAAAATCAAAAATCAAAGTGCCAGCTCTCAGACCCCTGCCACATACAAACATGCTTTTGTTTGGCTTTGCAGTAGTTGCACTGTAAGATTCAGTTTGGTTCATGCTCTTAAGAAACTAAAGTCATGTATTGGAGATAGGGAAGGAAACATCATTTTTATCTATAGCATAGAGAATCCAGGGTTGGAAGCAAGGGCAGGGTGCTCCAGGAGCCAAGAGGAGGAGCACCTGCTGCAGCCACAGAGCCTCAAGGGACCTCAATCTTGAAAGACAAGGGCCAGGAGCCAGCCAAGAAGAGGACAGGGTATTGCTGGTGTTCTGGGCAGAGAAGACGGCACAAGCATATGTATACAGCAGGAAAGCCGCACGGCTCATTTGCAGAATGACTGCTGGCCAAGAGTTGTGAGAACACAAGGTGTGGTACAGACAGGCAGGATGAGATCAGCAGTTCCCGGACGCACAGGCTTGAATAAATAATGAGTGCCGCTGACAGGTACCAAATGAATGAGCCGAGTGGGGTTTCACCAGATGTAAACTTTTGGAGAATGGATCTGAGGAAGCCTGGGGGCAGGGAGACCAGTTAGGAAGCTCTGGCCAAAGTCCATTCCAGGGGCCAGTGTGGTGGCACAGCAGGTTGAGCCGCCATCTGCGAGGCCAGTATCCCACTTCTGATCCAGCTCCCTGCTAATGTACCTGGGAAAGCAGCAGAAGATGGCCCAAGTGTTTGGGCCACTGCACCCATGTGGGAGACCCAGATAGAGTTCCAGGCTCCTGGCCTCATGCTGGACCAGCCCAAGTCATTACAATCATTTGGGGAGTGAACCAGTTGATGGAAGATCTCTCCCTCTCTCTGTCTCTCCCTCTCTCTAACTCTGTATTTCAAATAAATTTTTGATATGTATTGGAAAGTCAGAGTTACAGACAGAGGAAAGATACACACAGAGAGAGAGAGAGACAGAAAGAGAGAGAGAGAGAGATTGAGAGAGAGAAGTCTTCCATCTGCTGGTTCACTCCCCAGATGGCGCAACTGCCAGAGCTGGGCACGTTTGAAGCCAGAAACCAGCAGCTTCGTCCGGGTTTCCCACATGGGTATAGGGGCCCAAGGTCTTGGGCCATCTTCTACTGCTTTCCCAGTTGCATTAGCAAGGATCTGGATTAGAAGTAGAGTAGCAGTACAGGACTTAACAGCACCCATACGGGATGCCAGCGCTGCAGGATGCAGCTTTATTTGCTATGCCACAGCACTGGCCCCTCAAATAAATTTTTAAAACTAAACAAATATTTTTAAAAATCCAGCCCAAGAGGGATATTCTGGGGCCTGGCCAGGAGAGAGAGGGGAGGGGAGGGTATCCTTAGGCAAGCACGTTGCTGCTTGAGTGTATGTGGGCCACAGCGACGTCACAGAAGCAAGAGTGGCTCTAAGATTTTTGGCCTGCATGAGATTGGGAGGGTCTGACGAGGCGCTGGAGGAGGTTTGGGAGAGAAGGTTCCATCTGATCAGGTGAAGGCCAAGGTCGAGGCACACATCCTTACAGAGAGACGTCCAGGGAGTGTTAAGGCTGTATCCCAGATCCCTGGCCACTTAGAGAAGGCATTGAATGTCTCCGTGCATCAACTTCCCCAACTCTAAACTGGAATAGTCCTCCTCCTCCACTGGCCTTCTGGAAATAGATCATGAAGACCAACTTGGAAAATGCATTTCAAGCACTTTGGAAATAAAGCTGCTACATAAACACAATGGATTTCAGCGGTCCCTGCACGGGACATTCTCAGCTTGCCTACTGCTGTAGAACGATGATGGGAAAGGATGAACTCACTCTGTGACAGATCTGCTCTCCATGATGCTTAAGATGCATTTGAAAAGTACAAGTCAACAGCACCAGTTGCCTGGCTTCAACTCCTTCCCCCTTGGGTGCCATGGAGGAGCAAGGGTGCTTACCCTACAGCACGCATGCACCTTGAAGGGACCTGGGAGGCCACATGGCCCAGTGTCCTCACTTTACAGATGAGAATACTGTGACCAGAGAGAGAGGAAGCTGCACCGGAAGGGACAGGCAGCTGGTGACAAACCAAGATGAGCATGCAGCTCCCCTGACCTTCAGCAGGGCTCTCCCTGCTTACAAGGTCAACAGGCAGTGCAGTGCCAAAGCCACGGCCCTCCCACCTCAGTCCACTGGGCCTCCTGAGGACCCTGGCTCTTCTGAGCACCAAAGGAACTATTTGCAATAGTGCCTGTGCCTGCAAAGCTCTCTGAAGTTCCAAAGAGTTAGAGAGAATACATATAAATATATATATATATATATTTCCCAGATTAATAAGCCTCTCCCTCTTCATTTCAAGCCCAGAACATTTTCTAGATTTAAATAATGCACGAGTGAATATGGATGAGGTTGGTGATGGCGAGCAGCAGAGTGGAGATGTGGAAGTGTGAATAAATTACAGTGCCTGGACCAGAATGGGGTACAAAAGGGAGCCCAGCAAGCCCAGAGGACAAGAAAAATGAGACTCCAGATGAGAAGGCAGGGGTGGGGGACAGGAAGCCGAGGCTGACCGGGGATGGGCAGAGCCCAGAGCCTCAGCCCCAGTGTAAGCCAGTGTGAACCCAGACGGCACAGCTAGAGAGGCAGGTGGAGGCGCCAGGCACACGGAGTCCCTTAGCTTCAGGGCCTGGACACCCTGGGAGTGGACGGGGGCCCCTTTAGTCTTTTCCGTGGAGCCCCTGCCACACACACACACAGGAGGTTCCTCAGGGCTGAGCCATGCACCCCAGCTCCTCGGAGACGACCCCCACGGCGACTGCTGAGCGAGAGACGTGTGTGAAGCCCACGTGCCACACGGGCCTGCGGGAGCGCCACACACACAGCCTGAGAAGTCTTCCTACGGACAAACCAGTGTAAGGTGGTTTCCCAAGAACCCCTTCCTGTCCCCCTTCACCTCGGGAGAAGCATGGGAGACCGTGCCCCGGCCCCCTTCCCATCCTGGAATGGCCTCACACTCCCCTAGTCCTCTGCAGCTCCCCAGGCCCTGAGCAAACACTTGAGCAAACTCATCCATTTTGCCAACACGTAGGCCTCCCCAGTTACCCAAAGTGAAAAGTCTCATTTTTGCATGAAGCTCCGCAAACACATCTGGCAGACACAATTTCAAGGTGATCTGCAAGCCGATGCTGAAGCCTGGAGGCCGGGGGCAAGTGCTGTGGATGATCAGAGGCAGTGAGAGAAGTCCTGTTTGTAAAAATGCAAAACACACGTAACATACAAGCTACCACATTAGCCATCTCAGGTGTACAGGTGAGTGGCCCTAAGCACACTGGCAATGCTGTGCAGACATCGCTGCAGAACTCCGCTCCTCTCCCCAGCTGAAACCCTGGCTGCTCAGTGCCCTCCCGTGACACCGGACACGGCCCTTCTGCTTGACGTCCCCATGGATCTGAGTGATCCGGGCAGCTCACATACGTTCAGCCACCCAGTACGTGTCTTTCAAGGCTCATCCTCCTGGCTCCTGGCTTCAGATTGGCACAACTCTGGCCGTTGCAGTCTGGGGAGTGAACCCACAGATGGAACACCTCCCTCCCTCTCTCTCTCTCTTCTTCTCCTTCTTTCTCTCTGTAACTCTTTTTTTTGTTTGTTTGTTTTTACAGGCAGAGTGGACAGTGAGAGAGACAGAGAGAAAGGTCTTCCTTTGCCGTTGGTTCACCCTCCAATGGCCACCGCGGCCGGCGCGCTGCGGCCGGCGCACCGCGCTGATCCGATGGCAGGAGCCAGGTGCTTATCCTGGTCTCCCATGGGGTGCAGGG
Source organism: Oryctolagus cuniculus (assembly GCF_964237555.1). Classification (NCBI taxonomy): domain Eukaryota; kingdom Metazoa; phylum Chordata; class Mammalia; order Lagomorpha; family Leporidae; genus Oryctolagus; species Oryctolagus cuniculus. The sequence goes on from NC_091434.1 coordinate 168,559,415, forward strand.
CCCAAGCACTTGGGCCATCCTCCACTGCACTCGCTGGCCATAGCAGAGAGCTGGCTTGGAAGAGGGGCAACCGGGACAGAATCTGGCACCCTGACTGGGACTAGAACCTGGTGTGCTGGCGCCGCAAGCCGGAAGATTAGCCTAGTAAGCCGCGGCGCCTACTCTTTCAAATAATTAAAAAAAAAATACCCCACAAAATCAACTACTTACAAAGGGATGCATGGATGGACAGATGGCTAGACACCTCTCCCTCCTGCCCTTGGGAGTCTGTGAATCCAAGGTAAGTTCTGGAAGGGGAATGGCTCAACCGAGAGCAATCAGCATACATTTATAGGGGAAGATGGAACGACCTGGAACCCAGGGCCATTCCCTCCAAACTTAATGGCTTCTCAGAACCTGGCCCAGAAGGAAGCCATCCTGCTTGCTAACAAAGCAACACAGCCATCAAGGCCCTGTCTCCTGCTCATAGATCATTCTCCCAGCAAGATCTTGGGAGTTTGTCATGTCACGGAGGGGACCAGCTGCTCCCACGCCGAAGGCATTCAGAATCCAACTTGACCGCAAGCCCTGATGAGCCCTTGCCACTGGCCCTGGCCAGGTGACCACACGAGCCACCCACAGCTTCCCTGCAGGGCTCACAGCCCCGGGACCCTCGGCCTGTCTTATGTCTCCCACTCCCCGTCACTGAACAGTGGCCTTCTCAGGCCTGGCCGCCTTCCTTGTCCCCGGCCTTTACCGCACTAACTCTAGAGTCAGCATTGCACTTTCTGACAAGAAGGAAAAGAGCAATTAGGAGCTTTTGTCTCTGCCTTGAAGCCTGGTGATGTCATCCTCCACTCCCGTACCCAGCTCATCGCTAACCCCCATCTGGCCCCGCTGCCTCTGGTCAGGAACAGAAAGCCGAGCTGTAGTCTCCACGCCCAGGTGCTGGGGACACTGGGAAGGGAGGAAGTGCACCAGGCAGCCCAGAGTCTGCAGAGATGCCTGGGTAATCAGCGAGGTCACCGGGGCAGCTCACTGCCCCTCCCCAGCCAGGCCTGGCCCCACAGCCATCCCTCATCTGGAGTCTGGCGTGGTGGAGAAGACTAAGGGTTCATGGCCAGTGGCCATGACTGCTCTCTGCCCCACCCCACAGCACACTCTTCTCTGACCCTGCCTCGCCCAGTGTCCGGCTCAGCAAAGACCTGAGAAGGCAGAAGCAAGGAGGACAGTGGCTGGTCCCCCAGCACCAAAATATTCACCAGGCCTTGGGAGATGTGGTGAATCCCCCAAGCCTCTACTGAGTGCCTACTGTATACGAGGCGCTGAGCCAAGGACAGCAGGACATAAGGCAGATGCGGTAGTCCTCAGGGAACCTCAGCTGGGCACTGGGCCGGCCAGCGGGAGTGTGCTGAGGCTCTCTTGGGCAGAGTGGATACCAGGGGAGCCTTCGAGAGGGTCAGCTAACCCAGGGTCAGACATGAGGAAGAGCCCCCTGCAGAAAGTGGTACATGGGAAAAAGCAGAAAGCTGGGTAGGAGGTGACGAGCAGCGAGAATGGGGTTGATGTGTGAGAAGGCCCCGGGGTGGGAAAGAAGACTGTCCATTAGAGGACCTCGAGGGGCCCCGTGTGGCTGGACTGGCACAGCCAGGCTCCCTGAGCCTGTCTGCCTCACACTCCCACCTCGGTGGAGGAGCCCTAGGGGGGCCCAGGAGACTGTCGTCCCGCTTCTACCAAGACACACTGTGGTTTGTTCATGCACAGCTTCGGCTGTTAGAATCGTTTCTCTCGACTAAGAGGAAACGGGCATCAAGTAGGGAGCAGGAAAGAACGTGGGGCTTTGAATTCAGATAGACAGCACTCGGGTTCTATCTCAGCTCCCTGCCGGCTCTGTAAGCACATCCAAGTTATGTTAACCTCTCAAAGCCTCTGTTTGTTCATCTGTGAAATGGGCAGATAACATCCACCTGAAAGAATGAGAATGCGGTGCCTAGCTGAAGGCTTGGACATCTGGTCTTAGCCATCGGTCCTCCTTCTCCCTCTGGAATGAATTGGTTAGAAGAGACAATCTTTCACATTTTTAAATATTTTTTTTAATTTACTTGACAGGTAGAGTTATAGACAGTGAGAGAGACAGAGAGAAAGGTCTTCCTTCCATTGGTTCACCCCCAAATGGCTGCCATGGCTGGCACTGCGCTGATCCGAAGCCAGGAGCCAGGTGCTTCTTCCTGGTCTCCCATGTGGGTGCAGGCGACCAAGGACCTGGGCCATCCACCACTGCCTTCCCAGGCCGCAGCAGAGAGCTGGACTGGAAGAAGAGCAGCTGGGACTAGAACCCGGAGCCCATATGGGATGCTGGCGCCACAGGCAAAGGATTAACCAAGTGAGCCACGGTGCTGGCCCCAATCTTTCACGTTTTTTAAGGCTCCCTAAGTCTCACGACTCCCAGTTCCTTGGACCATTTCTCACACCACATGGTCCCTCACCATCTGGTTGCAGACCCCAGGATAATCCGGTCACACCAGCTGCGTGAGGGTGTGGTTCACCTGTCTCACTCATGCTCCATGCCCAGCACCCAGCACCCAGCCCCGCACACAGTGAGCAATCGGCAGATGCCCTTGCTGAGTGAATGACTGCCATCTGCCTAACACAGCCCCTGGTTTTCTTCGTTTTCAAGGAGTTTGTGCCATAGCCTTGACTCATAGCAGGCGAAGGGGCACTGGGAACCCCAGGATATTCACACATGAGCCGCTACTGACCTGAGCCTCCGTCACCCTGTTCTCACTCAGTTCATCTTTGAACTGAAGGCAGGACTTTGATTTATCCCCCCTACATTTTATCTTGTTAGTTTCAGTCCATTGTTCTGGCCTGCCCAGACCTTTTAGAATCTTCACTCTGTCATCCGGCATATTAGCTCTCCGGCCTACCTCCCCGTCATCTATCACTTTGTTAAGCATGCCTCCTATGTCTCCATGTTTCTGAGGATAAAATGTCAAAGACGACAGGCACACTGTGTGGTTCTCTAGGGGACTGGACAAGCCTCCCATGACCCAGCACTGGGAACCTCCTTGTTGACATGGGTTCATTACTCAACACATCTCGGGGGACAATTGTTACACCAGCGAGGAAGCCTCCATGCAGCCCTCCTCGCCACCTCTTGTCCACAACATGGCAAGAGGCACTGCGAAGTCCCTGTCTCAAAGTCCTTGCTGTATTAGTGGCCATCAAGTACGGGGCCCACCACGCGCCAGGTGTACCAGACACTAGCTCATTTAACCCTTGCAGCAACAACAGCAGCAGTTGCAGCGCTGACAAGGAAATCATCAGCAAGCCCGGGTTTGAGTCTTGACTCTGCCTCTGCTGGCTGGGCAGCTCTGGGCAATGGATTTTCAGAGCGGGCCATTTGCTGAAGCGTTGTATCATAATGGGTTATTTTTCGCTCAGGTCCCTTTGCCATCCCAGGGGTGGTCTCCCACAAGGCAGTGCAGGGACCAAGGAGCCTGACTTGCAAAGGCTTCTTCTCAGAGGCCTCCAGGGAGTTTTCTGCATTCAGCCAAATACAAGGAGGATGGGGAATTCCAAGGCAGGGATAATTCTGACATGTCACTCCGCCCACAGACCATTGGTCAGAATTGGTCACGTGACCACTTCAATGCACAAGCAGCTAGGAAACCCGCAGCGTGTGGGTTGGTGAGCACTACTCATCTCCGTTTCAATAGTGCTTCCCATTTACCCATCCACATCATGGATATGTACTATTCTCTCCCTCACTACATATTAGGGACCTCTAGACAATCAAATAAATAGGAGAGGGGGAGAGAATGAGAAGAGGGCAGGTTGGATGGGAGATTTACCATGTTGGCCACAAAACCTGGGTAGTGGTTGGCACAGTGGTTAAGACGCTCCCATGTCCCCCTCTGGAGTGTCCGGGTTAGATTCTGGGGAGGCAGCAGGTGACAGTTCAAGTAGTTGGGTCCCTGTCACCCACGTGGGAGACGTGGATTGAGTTCCTGGCTCCAGGGTTCAGCTTCACCTGGTATTGCTGTTGTAGGCATTTTGTGAGTGACCCAGTAGCCAGAATATCTCTCCAGCTATCTGTCTCGTTCTGCGTGTGTGTGTCTGTGTGTGTATTGTGTGTATGTATGTGTGTGTGACAGTCTACCTTTCAAATAAATAGGAAATAATTACAGTTTTAAAAAAATAATTGTCTTGGGGCCGGCGCTGTGGCACAGTAGGTTAATCCTCCAGCTGAGGTGCCAGCATCCCATATGGGCACCGGTTCTAGTCCCGGCTACTTCTCTTCCAATCTAGCTCTCTGTTGTGGCCTGGGAAAGCAGTGGAAGATCGCCCAGGTGCTTGGGCCCCGTACCCACGTGGAAGACCTGGAAGAAGCATCTGGCTTCTGGCTTTGGATCGGCACAGCTCTGGCCATTGCAGGCAGCCATTTAGGGAGTACCAGTGGATGGAAGACCTTTCTCTCTGTCTTTCCTTCTCACTGTCTGTAACTCTACCTCTCAAATAAATAAATAAAATATTTTTAAAAAATAATTGTCTCACGTGGTTGTAGGGTCAGCAAGGCTGGAATCAACAGGGACTCCAGTGGGGGTTGATGTCACACGTGGGGTCCGAGACAGTCTGAAGGCAGAATACCCTCCTCCCAAGGGACCTCCGTCTTTCCTCTAAGTTAAGCTTTCCATTGACTGCATGAGGCCCACTCACATTGTAGAGGGCAATCTACCCTATTCAGTGTCTACTTAGTTATGTAAATGTTAATCACATCTAAAAAATACTTTCACAGCAGCATCTACACAGATGTAAACTGAACAACAGGGCACCATGGTTTAGCCAAGTGGGCACATAAAACCAACCTCACAATGGCATTGTAAGAATTAAAAGAGGGGCCAGCACCACGGCTCACTAGGCTAATCCTCTGCATGCGGTGCCAGCACCCCAGGTTCTAGTCCAGGTTGGGGCACCGGATTCTGTCCCGGCTGCTCCTCTTCCAGTCCAGCTCTCTGCTGTGGCCTGGGAGTGCAGTGGAGGATGGCCCAAGTGCTTGGGCCCTGCACCCACATGGGAGACCAGGAGGAAGCACCTAGCTCCTGGCTTTGGATTGGCGCAGCGCGGCGGCATTTGGGGGGTGAACCAATAGAAGGAAGACCTTTCTCTCTCTCTCTCTCACTGTCTGACTCTGCCTGTTAAAAAAAAAAAAAAAAAAAAAAAAGAATTAAAAGACCTGTGCCTGAAAACTATGTGTGACTCCAATTTGGTCCACTTCCTAAAATGGAATAAATACTCAAAAAATACTTGCAATTATTATTGTCCCGTTTTACAGATGAACGGATTAGGCCTCAAACAAGTAAAGCAACTTGCCCAAGACTACTGCTGCCAAACTCCAGAGTCAATGTTTCTCCATTCGCCCCATGGCTCCCTGGGGCCAGGGAGTCAGGAGCAGCTGCTCTCCGGGTCAGACGGGAGGTCAGGAGGTCAGGGGTCAGCCTGGGGAGAAGCTGCTTAAAGGGAAGGCAGCACTCAGACAGAGTGCCTAACACCTGGGTACGTTGTGTGCACTCAAAACATGCACCAACTAAAATACAGTGCAGATGTGAAATGACAGTACAGATGTGGCACGAGACAGAGAGCCAGTCCCTTGCTGGAGGAGAGGCTCAGGAAGACGGTTTTCTTTCCTGTGATTGGATAGGCCTCCAGCCCCACCAGCATCAGCCACAGCCGGTATGAGCTGGCCCCTTAGGCCCTCAGTGGCAGGGCTGGGTCTCCTCATGCGAGCCTTGGCCGATGCTGGTGAATAAGGGCCTGCTCTGCCGTCTGCAGGAGCACCTTGGTCAAACATCGTTGGTCAGAGGATGGCAAAGCTGAGCCTGAGAACCCCAGGTGCTGTTTCCAGGCCAGCCCCAACAGAAGCCTAGAGAAACAAGGCTAGCCAGGCTCATGTGGGTGACGGTAGAATGTGGAAACAGCCAGAGTGTGGCTGGTGACACACTAACTCTCCCCTCTAGGGAGTCACAGAAGCCCCATGTTGCAGCAGCAGGCCAGAAACAGAGACAGAAGAGAAGTACATCAGGAGTCAGGCCGATGCTGCTCCCCGCCCCCTGCTGCTCCAGGCAGCCCCTGGGCTGATCCGCCGGCCCGTATTCCAGCCAAGCCACGAACACCACCTCTACATGCTTCTCCCAGCTGCACAGAGCCCTGGGCTAGGTAAGTCCCGGGTACTGGCCATGAAGCCATCGAGAACACCAGGGAAACCACTGGTCCCTGTGGAGCTGCAATTTTCCTCCTCTGTTAGGGGACTATTTTCCACTAGTCCAACCAGCTACACATTCCCTGTGTCAACACAGCTTGGAAAACCATAAAGCAGTGCCCTGTGTGCAGCAGGGTTATGTGTGGGGAGCAACTCGGACTAGACTGTTACTGGAATTAAGACTTATTCTATGCATCTGCTCTCCCACAATATGGCGCTGGGAGAGAAGAAAACAGCTTCTACACAGCTGCCTCCAGTTCAGCCAGTAAACTGTAGGACTTGCTTCTGATTGGAGGAGAGCAGCGTACTCGGCGTGTGGGTAGCAGAGTTGGGATTGGCGGAAGAGGACTATAAAAGAGGAGAGAGACAACATGCACCAGGAACACCTGAGGAACATCTGAGCAGGCCCCGAGAGAGTCGGCCGGCGGTGTGCCGCTCCCCCGCGGAAGTGGGGAATGTGGCCAGGGGGAACCGCCCTTCCACGGAGGTGGAAGGGTCGGTAGCCAACCCGGGAAGAACCAGCAGCAAACCCGGGGAGGGCCGAGCAGACAAAAGAACAGCGCAGGGTCCTGTGTCATTCCTCCACGAAGAGGGGGAGCGACAGTTATGGGCATCACTGTGTTCAGGAAAGAGACTCGAGGCAGCTCCCACCCCAGCTGGCGCAGACCTGGGCAGGGGGATGCTCCTCGGCGGTCTGCCCTTACCACGGCATCTCAGGCTGTGGATGCTGGTTGCATCTGGCGCCATCCTGCTCACCAAGCATTTCAGCCACAGGAAAGGCACTGGAGGACGAAGGCTTCTCTGTGAATGCATGCTAGGGCGGGCAACATGATGGCCCTCCCAGGAGAGGCCTGTGAGTGCCTCCCCAAAACGTGCGGATTTGCCACCTTGCATGGAGAGAGGCCTTGCAGATTTGATTAAGGTTAAGGTGCTTCTGATGGGACAAGTGTCCCATGTCACCCACGTAGACCCTGTCTAATCATCCAAGTCCTTAAGAGCACAGAACTTTTGCCAGCTCTGCCCAGGGGGATGCACGACCACAGGAGGGTCAGAGAGATACAGCCACGTCGGCTCTGAAGATAGGGAGAGGGAGCCAGAAGCCAAGCAGTGTGGGTGGCCCCCAGATGCTGGAAAAAGCACAGCAGTGAGCTTGCCACAGACCCTCCAGGAAGGACCCCAGCCCTGCGGACTCTGTGACTCCGCCTGGTGAGACAGGGGCACAGTCCCCACTTAGAAGCCCTAAGACAGTAAATCTGGGTCCTTGTAATCCACCAGCTGTGTGGCAGTCACAGCCACACCGGAAAACTAATATACAAGCCAAGAAGAAGATGAGAGAAGCAGGCTTGGGGCTGGCATCGTGCACAGCTGGTTAAGTCTCTGCTTCTGCTGTTGGCATCCCATATGAGCGCCTGTTACAGCCCCAACGGCTCTGCTTCCCATCCAGCTCCTTGCTGGTGAGCCTGGGAAGGCGGCAGAGGATGCATCAGGTACTTGGGCCCCTGCCACCCATGTGGGAGACCCGGATGGAGTTCCCAGCTCCTGGCTTCAGCCTGGCCCAGCCCCTGGCTGTTGCAGTTATTTGGGGATCATCTGTCGATGGAAGATCTCTCGCTCGATCTTGCTCTCAGTAACTCTGCCTTTCAAACAAATAAATACATGGATATATTTTGAAAAGTAGGCTCATGTTACCCGGAACAAATAGAGAAGAGTAAATAGAAAACGAAGACCCCAAACAATGCCCAGACTGACTCTCCTATCCCTGTCCCTCTCCTTAAGGAATTACCGCCCAGGCTGGGGCAGAGATAGGGTGGCAGGAAGTCACTTCTGGATTAGAAGTTGGTGCCTCTATCCACCTGAGCTGGACCTGCCTTTGAGATCTCAGAAATATTCCTGGGTGTTGTGACTGTGATGCCTTTGATGCCTTTCCTGGATGCACCCCCTGCTAAGATTGGAGAAGGATCCTACTGTGCCTCCGGCTTCCTCCCAGCAGCCACCAAGGGGACGGTCCACCCCACAGCCTCCTGGTGCCTCCCCCACTCCTCAGCCCGCACCGGCCGCTGTCCATTCTAGGCTCTTAGTCATCTTTAGAGCCATGAACACCATCGTTAGGAGTCTTTCATTAGCAGCGGCTTGCACGCAGCTGATGTTGATTTGATAGAATCCAATTTAGCATCTCTGGGCTCTGCTCCATAAGCATTTGGGTTTAGCGTGTACAGGCAGTTTGATGCTGTCTTGATGGCCTTTTAAGCGGCTGAGGAAATTGCTGGCATGGCAATTTGGTGGCAGGCAGGCTCTGGTGGGCGGGGCTGGAGGGATGGGGGAAGGGACAAGAGACGAGGCGCGGAGTGGGAGGGGTACATTTCAGCCCCTGTCTGCAAAAGGCAGCCCAGTGTCTGGGAATCCCGCATTTCAAGTACACAGAAGGCAGACCACACCATGAGGGCATCTCAGGGAGTTCAGTCCCGTGGACCCGTGGTGCCCCCGTATCAAGATACCCGTGAAGGGTCATCACCATTGCATGCATTCACAAAATGCTTTCCTCTTTCAACCGCCAGCTCCTGACGGAGTGCATCAGGGTCCTTGGGAGGTGTTGTGCTGGGAAACCCTTAACCTCTAGATCGCCAAAGAATGCAGCTCTGATCTGCAGCACGTGCCCCTGGCCCTGACGTGAACACTTCCACTCTGCCAATTGCAAGCTGCCGATGAGCAGGCACTGAGCGCAGCCTTGGGAAGAGACGTCTTCGTGGCTTCTGAGCGCTGGAGCCCGTATCCCCACACCAGTGCAAGAGGGTCACTATGCTGTTCTGAGCTGGCGCCCATTTCGCCACCAAACACACTGAGGCTGAGAGGCTGTGACTCTCACGGGCCAACAGCGACGGGCGGCGGATGCCAGGATGCCCTGCCTGGGCTCAGAAGGAGCCCAGCCCGCCAGAGCTGGGACACGGCCCACACGCGGGGTTCCAGCACACAGAGGTATGCCTGCTCCCGGGGAAGGGGGTGGGCAGGAGTGCTGGCTGAGGGCAAGAATGGCGGGGGATGCCTTCACTCCTCTCTGCCTTCCCACCTGGTTCACTGCTCACCTGTCTAATCGGAGATCTCAGAAAACCGCCGGCTTGAAATCCTCCCCAGAGGTTTCTGTGAGAGTCTCAGGCTCTGTTTCCTGCTTCTCTCCTCTAATTGTGTGCTAGGCCTTTCGCCCCAGAGGCCAGGGGCACTGCGGCAGGTGCAGCAGAAGGCAACATTACATCTCTGGGCCCTTCTGCTCACAGCCGCAGCTGCAGCCGCACTGCAGGGGTCAGGGCCAGCATCAGACCCACACTGACGGCATCCCACCTCTTTATTTTGGTGCATAAACTCTGTTTTACACAAATGACATCAACAGGCAACAAGATTTTTTTCAGCTCCATTAGAACCCATGGGATCACCCTCAAATACAAAGAGTCTTCAAAGACTTTGGAAAAAGCAGGTTATGAGAAAATTATGCATTGATTCTAAAACCATTTTGCACCAAAACCACACTGATATGTCAACTCCATGTTTTCATGAAATTCTTTCAAGTTATTGTGCACCAAAGCAGAATATTTTAATTCCATTTTCCATGAAGTTTTTGAAGTATCCTTGCACAGGTTGAGCCTCGCTAATCCAAAAATCCAAAATGTTCCAAAACCTAAAACACTTTGAGTATCACAGGGAAAAAAAAAAAAAAAGGTCAGATTTTGGATTTTCAGGTTAGGGGTGTGCAGATACGCACAGCAATGCCTTGTTAACGAGCAGCAACGCATTCTCAGAAAGGCAGCCTGCGGCGAGTTGGACGTTGTGCACACATCACAGAGTGCGTACGCAAATGACATCACTAGGTAACACTAGAACCCCTGGGACCACCATCGAATACGAGAGGTCTTCAAAAAGACCCCGGCACAACCACTGCCACCAAACAGTGGAACGAAATCCGTAACGGGACAATCCAAAAAACACACTCCTATAAAACAATGACTCATCGACAATCTACTGTACCAAATGTTGGCATCTGAGAAATTTGACGAGCCCTTCTTAAGCAGTGACTGTGGACTCAACATGCTAACCCCTTGGCCCTACTAACCTTTGCTGCCACCTCTGTGACTCCGTTTTCAAGTAAATATAAGCATTGACATTTGTGATCAAAATTCTCTGCATGTCTCAGCCAAAAAAAAAAAAAAGGTTAATGGAAATCACATATTAAGAACAGAGTATGCACTGCTTGAAAAAAATTCTTGCACCGAAAATCAGCATATTTTAATTTGATTTTCTCAGGAGCTCCTTGGAATAACCTCACACACAGTCCATCATTGACCTAAACATCATTTTACAGCAAGTGACTGTCTTCCCAAATCCACAAAGCTTTGAGATCCAAAATATTTTTGATCCCCAGCATTTTGGATAAGGGCTGTGCAACCTGTGTATGTGTACAAATATACATGTAAATATATGTATTGTATAAATATGTATGCATTAACAAACATATGTATATGCACCGGTGTGCATGTGTAGAGTTAAAAGGTTGGAAAGAAATTTGTCAAAATGTTCACCGCAGTTATTCCTGGAGAGTGGCAAATGTTATTTGTATTTTAGGTATGTTTTTCTGTCTTTTCCACTTTTTCTCATGAAGAGATAGCATCATGGTAACAGGCAAAAGCATCATTTTGAACTAACAGATTCGTTATTAACCTAAAACCCAACTTCTAGACAATAGGGCACTTTGCATGTGTGTCAAACTCCATGCTTGGTAGCGAGCTCCATGTCACATCCCAGGAACCCCAAACAGCAGGGAGGGCAGAGGGAGGGAGAAGACAGGGAAGGCGAAAGAGGACCAGGTGCCGTCCACAGGTGCACTGGGACAGGGATCAGAGGCAGGGACCCCAGGTACTACACACAGCTGAGACAGAGCTCTGGAGACCACAGACAAGACCTTCCCCCCTCAAAGCTGCAGCAAATCCACTGGGTAACCTTCATCGCCTCCCCGTCGGAAGGCCTCACCATGCATCCTGGGTGCCAGCGGTCCCAAGCCAGCCCATTCTCCTTGGTTCTTTCACTCCACAAAGTCAGAGGGAGGCCCCCTGCTCCCACCTTAGAGCCGTCACCTCCACGAGTCGCGGGACCACGACAGCCTGCCTAGCTGAGGCCCCCCACCAGCTGTCAGCACAGCGTCTGGCAGACATCCCACTCACACCGCCCTCAGCAGAAGGGGCAGCTGGTCTGAGCAGGAAGAAAAGTCAGGTGCAAGACCTGCGATCTCATCTCCAGCCTCCCAGCGGCCCACCACAGGGCCTGTGCAGGGGTCTGCTCTGTACTCTGTCAGTTTCCTCCAGACAGGAAGAGCTTCCCTGCAAAGAAAGTTCAGGGGCTAGCAGTGTGGCGTAGTGGGTAAAGCCACCACTTGCAGCACCAGCATCCCATACGGGTGCTGGGTCAAGTCCCACTGCTCCACTTCCAATCCAGCTCCCTGTTAATGCACCTGGGAAAGCAGTGGAAGATGGCCCAAGTCCTGCTATTACCCATGTGGGAGACCTAGAAGGATCTCCTGACTCTTGGCTTCAGCCTGCCCAGCCCCAGCTGTTGTGGCCATCTGGGAAGTGAACCAGCAGACAGAAGATCTCTCCCTGTGTCTCCTTCTCTTTCTGTAACTCTTTCAGATAAATAAATCAATCATAAAAAAAAAAAAAGAAAAATAAGATGGAGGGCATTACCAGCATCTCACTAGGCCACCTCGCATTTTTAAAAAAAGAAAGAAAAGAAAACCCAGAGACGAAACCCACAACATCTACTATATACTCTTTATTCCATGGGATGAAGAGCTGATATAAATGGAGGACATAAATTAGCCCTGTCCTTGAGACACTGGAAAGCCTACAGGGGTCGGCCAGACAGGCCCAGCCAGCAGTGCTAGGGGTTGGGGGTGGGTCTTCCTGCTGCTCTTCAGTGGCTCCTCCCCTGGGACCTCGTGATCTTAATGGAGGCTGCATTAGCTAATCTAGTGATTCAATTAGTTCTAAATGCCCCTGGCCTGAGCAGCAGGGACAGCAAGGTGGGGATTTGCTGACTCCTATTTGCCGGAAAGGGTCTCCCAAGACAATGGAGATGCAATTTGAATTCCCAAGCCCCCTACTTCCTTCTCTAGGCAAGAGCCCCTGGGTCATCAACCCAAATGAGATCATGCCTGTGACAGCACTTTGCAAACTATTTTTATTACTCCTGCCCCTGGAGGGAGGGCCCTCACTGCCTTCTCCAGCCACCTGCTGGCCCAGAGGTGAGGGGGCTGTGCTGGGCCAGGGGCGTTTCTGATTCTGCCCTGGGTAAGGGACCACTCCATCCCGCATGGCAGATGCCAATTCTCCCTCCAGTGAAGGCGTTGCCCAGTTCTGGGCTACTCTGCTCAGCTGGGAAGTCCTGTGTCACTCAGAGACACCACCATGGACTGTCCCTCCCACTGACCTCCGGCCCCCAACCCCCAGAGGAACCTCACTTTGAGGACGAGGACTAGGGAGGGGGCAAAGAAGGGGAAATGTGGGGGCCGGGGGCCGGGAGGACGGCAGGAGAGGGCTGAGTCTCTACCATCAGGAGGTGCGTTCCCTCTGCAGGATGATGCACTTCCTTGTTGCCACCAACGCCCAGGAAGCTGTTGGGACTGGGAGGGGTCCCTTTCGCCCTTGTCCCTCGGTTCTTTCTGCATAAAATGGAAGGATCCTGTTGGAATAGTATTTCCAACTTGGCACATAGGAATCAGCTGAGAAGCTCAAAACACTATTCATGCCTCTGCCTCTCCCTCCCCCCACCCCAAACAAAAAGATTCTCATTCAACTGTTTGGGCCCCCTGGACATGAGACAGTTTTCATTTCTCTGGGTGGCAGGGGTTTGAAAATCTGCTCTGTTTGCTCCTGCCCCTGGTGTAAACACTCCTCCTAAGGCCTATTTCAAACAGCCCAACGTAACCACTGGTACCCGCAGTCTCCTGGGATCCTGGCCTGCAGCTGACAGTCATTCCGGCCAGCTACTTCCTGAAGAGGCATTGGCCTGCGACCAGGGAGCTGCCATCCCCGGAGCAGAGGTGAGAAGGAAAGACCCCGTCACAACTCGCACAGCAACACCGCCGCTCCGCCTGTGCCTCCCACCGCGGGCACCCCACGGTGCGCTGTGCAGCTAACGGGTAAAGCAGCACGGAAAGTCCCAGGGGCTTCCAGACGCCGTCAGGGCTCCTTCCAGGAAGCAGCCTCTTAGCTGTTCACCTCCCTTCTCGTCCAGCCGGAAAATCTCCTCAACATGAGAGCAGCCAGCCAGATGGCTCAGGGGTCATTTTTTAGCACATTATCTACTTTGGCTGGCAGTAGGATCCAGAACCATTTCCCTAGAAGACACTTGGGGCCTTTGCTAGAGCTGGGGGTGGGGGGTGGGGGGGCCCAGCAGGAAGAAGGAAATGTCTACTCTGGCAACGGGGCTGTGAGTGCATCCGTCAGGGCCTAGCTGCTCCCTTTTTCCTGAGGACAATCACCTTGCATTGCACTAAATCCAACAGCCTTTTTTAAGTATGAAGGAGCTTCAAAAAGTTCGTGGGAAACAGAATTAAAAGGCAAATTTACTCCAGATTGAAAATTGCTGAGATCTATGCATCCAAGGGGTCTTCAAAATGCTCATGGAAAATGAGTGTTGGGGGGAAAAAAAACCACAGTTGGATATTTTTTAATGTACCAAAATAAACCCATCTTTTAGTTCCATTTTTCCATGAACTTTTTTTTTTTTTTTTTTTTTTTTTTTTTTTTTACAGGCAGAGTGGATAGTGAGAGAGACAGAGAGAAAGGTCTTCCTTTTGCCGTTGGTTCACCCTCCAATGGCCACCGCGCTGATCCGAAGCCAGGAGCCAGGTACTTCTCCTGGTCTCCCATGGGGTGCAGGGCCCAAGCACTTGGGCCATCCTCCACTGCACTCCCTGGCCATAGCAGAGAGCTGGCCTGGAAGAGGGGCAACTGGGACAGAATCTGGCGCCCCGACCAGGACTAGAACCTGGTGTGCCGGTGCCGCAAGGCGGAGGATTAGCCTAGAGAGCCGCGGCGCCGGCCTCCATGAACTTTTTGAAGTATGCTTGAGCATTCACAAAGCAAGCTCTGGGCTGACCGTTTTCAAGGGGAAACTGCTGCTCTTTGAGGCACTGACTAGCCAGTGGGACAGCCAAGACTGGAGGAAGCAAGCGCTTAGGAATTCAATCACACGTGGTCTAGTACACCAAGACACTAGTGGGGCAGGATGTGAGCTCTGACGGAATTCAGAGTTTACAAGTGTATTTTTCATATTCCACCAATCCCCACAAAAAAGGGTGTAAGCAGCTGTAACTCAGAAAAGCGCAAGTCCTTGTAGAGGGGAGTCTTAAAGCCATTGAAAGCACCCACGGGTAAGATCAAGCCCAAGTTGCCTGGGCCTCCAGGAAGCAGGAAAACTCCCCATCCCAGGCAGCGAGAAAACAGCAGATGACACGTGGCTTGGGCAGACAGCTCTTGCAAGGCCATCGTGTAGGCTTTTCAAGCCAAGAGCGCTGGGTGGGGCTGCCTTCCCTCAGGGGGATGTCTTTGTCTAATTTGCTCAAAGGCATTCTATTGGCCAGCAAGAGCCTCAGAGCAAGCCCATCCTGCCAGTACCACTCGGCCAAGTTGGCCTCTCACTAATACCCACTGGGCCTTGGGTTCTGGTGCCCACTCTGCGATGAACAGGCCGGGTGAACTTAGGCACACTGCTTTACTGCTAAGACCCGAGGATACTCTGGGGCATTCACCTATGTAACAAACAGGACCATCCACAGACATTTAGCCTTTGGGTCTGTGGTCACTGCTGTCTGGATTTATCTTATGTTCGGGCCAACAGTCTACATCCCTGAAGCCCTGGTGGCGGTTAGATGACTAGAGGAACAGTCATAGAATTCACACCCAGACACAAAGACCCCATGGAGACAGCTACGAGTTCTCACATGCCTTAACACAGAGAGAAAATCTGTCCTCGGTCAAGTCCCTTGAACCACAGACCCGACAACAGAGATAAAGGGAAGCTTAGGGGTGAGTGGCTCAGATAGTGCATTTCACAGATGGCAAAACCAAGTCTGAAGAAGCCAAATGTCTGGGGTCCAGACACACGGCCTCATGCAGGTGACCTTTAGTCTCCATGCATCTGCAAGAGAGGGTGTGGCCCAAGCAACCGCCACCATCTGCAGGTCCCCACGCTGGGTCTTGATAGATGTGATGGAAAGAAAAGGCCGAACTGCAAAAGAAATATGGAAGTAGACAGTAATACTGACATAGTTCCGTGGTGGGTTGGGGGTGGAGAGAGGAAAAAATAGATTTTAGAATTAGACAAGGGCCAGATCAGTCAGGGGTGACCAAAGAGAATGGTGAATGAAAGACGAATGGGGTTCCTGACCATGGAGGAATTGAAGCAAGTCAAGGGTGAAATCAACCGTCTTTGGCCGCACGTCGTAGGCCAGCCTTGAAATACGCTGCTCACTGCCTGTCGCTGGCAGGTGGAGGGGAGGGAAGGCAGCTGGTGAGCGAGGCGGGAGTGCAGACCGCTTCCTGTGCACGGCTATGGCAAGGAGAGGGCCCGCAGGCCCAGGAGCAGGACTCCTGGAGTTGATGGGGCTGACTCCTCTGGGTGGGTGAGGCTGACCTCTTCCTCACCAGCCAGGATGGCCCAGGGTTTGTCCCTCTAAACCTCTTCCAGTCACGCCTGCTTGAGTCCTGGGGTTCAAGTGCCAGGTTAAGAGCCCAGGGGAAATCCTGCCTCTTGTCTGCTATATTCTAGTCCCATAGAGGTACCCAGGCCTGGGCCAAAGTCCAAATGGCCTTAGAAGGCGGTCCTGGTGACTCCTTTAGAGATGGAAAATTCTGCCTCTCACTCTCCCTGACACACATATATACACACATGCACACACACGCACACCCCACTGCCCCTGCTACCTTGGACTGAGGCCAGAATCCCTTCCGTGATGAGGTCTCGACTCCAAGGAGGCAGCTGAACCCACCCGAAAGCCGAAGTATCCATCTGAGGCAGCCTCCATTCAGAAAGCGAAAGCTTGGTCCAGCCCTGCATTCTGGACTGGGGTCCCTGTGACTCAGGAAAGGACCCCCAAGGCCACACAGTAATATAAGGCCCTCACCATTAGGGGACAGACACAGGCTTGATGAAAGCCAGTGTGACAGCCCAGGAAGCCCAACAGATAAGACCAGGGCTCCGTGTTCACCAGCAGGCCTCACACAGACTCCTTTCTGAATGTGTGAGCAAGGCCCCAGGACACAGAGAGCTCCAAGTGCTGGGTACCGGCATACAGAAGGCCCAGCACTCCCCACTCCCAAATCAGTGTTTCCCAGGTCAGCACTCCAGCCCCAGAAAGAGGCAGCGCAGGAGCCAGGGAGCAGCCTCATGTTCTGAGCTGTGGGGGAAAAGGGAGGCTATGGGATTGGTATCTCCATGAAGGGGCAGCCAGGCCCAGCCAGAGGTTCTCAGAACTGGCTGGCCACTGCAGAAGCAGATGAACACATGCCACCATCTCCCTGCTACCTTCAGCCCTTCTCACCGAAGTCCCATAGGAGAGAACCTGGGTGATCTGCAAGGGAGCTGAAGGAAGAATTTTTTGCAAGAGCCTGGGCATAAGAGTCATTGTGCAGTAAGTTAAAATGCAGGTTCC
Organism: Oryctolagus cuniculus; assembly: GCF_964237555.1. Lineage (NCBI taxonomy): Eukaryota > Metazoa > Chordata > Mammalia > Lagomorpha > Leporidae > Oryctolagus > Oryctolagus cuniculus. The sequence continues at coordinate 168,576,349 of NC_091434.1, forward strand.
TGGGCCCCAGACTCTGGGTCCAGGGATCTGGGCTGGGCCTGGCCACCTGTGCTTCCAGCAATCACCTTGTCCTGGCTGATGGAGTTGGTCCCTGGAGAAACCCTGGCCAGAGTATCATTTTAGGAATGAGCAGAAGGCCAACTGGTAGGGAGGGAAGGGGAGGCCTTGAGAGCAAATGTGATCACTCAGCTAGGCCCTGCATGATGTCATCCGCTGGCAGCATTGCAGGGGCCCAGCCCCTCTCCTCTCACCAGACATGAACTTCCCACCTTCCCAAGGACGGATTCAAGGTGCACGTTCACCATCGAGGAGCAAACAGAAGCTCTGAGCAAAGCTGGGCGAGGAATTTCGTCACAGAGCAGTTGAAGCCACCTGTCCTCTGACTTCACCAGAGGCCACTAAGAATGACCAAGGTGGCCCTCAGACTCCAAGAGAGGTGACTATGTGATAGCAAGTGTCCCATCTGTCCTGAGAGGCCACAGCCAACGGCACAACACCACGCAGGCATGAGCCCTGAGTGCTGGTGGGTCCTGCACCCCTGCACCATGCTGTCCTGCTCTCCCTACGCTTTCCAAGAGAAGCAGATCAATGTCACGGTCACAAGGGAGGGGGCACAGGGAAGAAGTGGTACAGGAGAAGTGGCACAAGTTTAACCTGGGTGACCTTGACTATGGAGTTTACCTCTTCCCCTCTGTACCTCTGTCTGTGGGATGGGACTCATAGCACACACCTCCTGGGCTTACCATGAAGGGCAAACACAATAGGGAAGGAACCCCCAGAGCCAAGGAACCCCCAGAGCCAGGATCTCAGTGTCCTGTCCTTTCTCTCCCCCAGCTTTCCTGGAGGGACACTGTGCACAGTGTCCTGGCATGCCCCTATGGTAGGGACTAGTGTTGCCCACAAGGAAGAGCCAGGGCCGCTGGTCAGACCGAGCTGACTCAGAGGCTGGTTGGTTGGAACGCCTTCTCCCCGTTCACCCCCGACTCCTGCCCCTGACCAAGCAGGATAATCGGGAATCTGTGCAGCAAGATGCTGGCTCAGCAGAGGCCCCACATATAAACATTATTCTCGATGGCCTCAACGGAGTTTGCAGTGTCCAGCCCAAAATGAAATATGAAGACGGGGCAGCGGAGGATGACTAGGGTGACGCCCGGGAGCCGTGATTGAATGTAGCCCGGGAGTGACATTCAACCCTCACTGAAGTATGAAGATGAGGTCACGGGCCGAGGGGCTCTTTTTCCCGGGGTCTTCGGGCATCCCATTATGCCACTGCCAACAGCTCGGCCCACCCTGCAATCTCAGGAACTGAAACACGTGTGACACTTGCCCACAAAGGACAGCCCCTGGTGAATAGCTCTGGGTCCTGCTCTCATGGATCTGCCAATGTGAGGGCACACAGCAGGGAGAGCTGAGTGTCCCTCTCTGTCCCCGGCCTGGCGCTGGGACGCCAGGCAAGCCACTTACCCTCTCTAAGCCTGGTTCCCTCCCCTACAAAGTAAGAGCAATGTCTCTTGCTCCATTCAGGTGCCAGAGAGGAGCAGCAAAAGTCCCTCCGTTCAGCTGATGGGGCAGAAGTTTATGAAGACACCTGGATAAAGCTAATTGGTCCCACCATGGTTAATTTTGTGGCTCTGGGAAGAGCCAGCCACTGAGGCAGGGGCAAGGTCTGGGAGGAGGGTCCTTTTTCTTTCCTAGGGCATTGATGGGAAGTTAACAATAAGTGAGACTGTTCGCTCCCTGCCCAGTGACAGATCAGAGGTGAGCATCATTAATTTTGGAGGCTTTGTTTGCTCAAAAATGAGAAGCCTTTTGCCTAATGAAGAACTCTTAATAGGTGTTGTTTTCCCTAAATTATCATATTAAGCACAGATAATTAACAAGCGTATCCTTGCTGCTGCAGGCCACTGACAAACTCACTGAATGCATCTCGGTGCCTATAAATCATCCAGCCGGCCTTTCAGGCAGCTGTTTAATTACTCCCGCATTTGGGAGGAGCAACAGAGAGGCGCTCTCTAAATTTGGCTGCCAGTGGAAATAAAGTCAGCAACGTGTCAGCATCATTGTTCTGTCTTAAGATGTTGCTGCCAGTTCTATTTATAATAGTGGAAAGCTGGGAACAACCCAAATGTCCAGCAATGGGGGAAGAGCTTGGCTAAACCAATTAAAGGGAATAAACGTAATGGGATAGCAATACAGCTACTTAAATGGCAAGACTCCAACGATGTCAATACATGGAGAACACGCATTCTAAATCACATTAAGTGGGAAGGCAACAGAAAAATCCTATGTACACAGTGATTAGAACTCCATAAAAAGGTATATAATTATTGACAAATAATAGATGAGAATTTAGAGGGGTATAGAGTGTTGTGCTTAATGCTTGTTTTTGACTCTAAAGTGGATTAAGCAAATTTAAAAAAAAAAAAAAAAAACAGCTCGTGGCAGTTGGCCCTGGCTGTTGTGACTGCAGCCCATGGGGCTGAGGTTCCTGCAATCTAGGGGGCAAATGCCCCAACCCCTTTTAGCCCCCGCCCTATCCCAATTCGGGCCCCTTCTCTGTAACACACTGCATGGTCTCAGCACCCATGGTAAGTGGTGTCCCTGGGGTAGAAACCAACCACATGTGCTTTCTCATGCCTGTTGTCCATGCAAGTCACAGAACTTCCAGCCAGAGGGACCCACAGTAACATCTACCCTGCCCTCTTTTGCCAGATCCTCACCTGGGCTCCGGTGTGGCTTAGAGACGCCTGGTTCTCACGCCTAGCCGAGGGCCCATCCTGACGTCTGGTTCTGGGTGGTGAGAAGTGGGAGAGAGAGAAAAAGAGGAGCGCATCTGCGCTACCCACTAATCCCCTGCAAGCATGGGCTCGGGGCTCAGCCCAGAGTAGAGGGGTTTTGTTCAGCGCGAGCCTTTGTTCAGCTGTGAATCGGGTGGTGCACTCCCTTCTTGAAGTGTATAGGAACCAAACCTGTCCTGGAAAACCCTTTCACTCAGGGCAGGCATTTGGCACAGCTTAGAATGTTTGGATTCAGACCAGAGTCCCTGAGTGCGAGCCCTGCTCTGCTTCTGGTCCAGCTCCCTGCCAAGGGCATCCGGAGGCTGCAGGTGATGGCCCCAGTACTTGGGCCCCTGCCACGCACATGCGAGACTGGATGGAGCTCCTGGCTCCTGGCTTCTGCCTGGCCCAGCCCGGGCTATTGTGAGCATTTCGGGAGTGAACCAGCGGATGGATTCGCGCGCTCTCTCTCTGTCTCTCTGTGTCTATTCTTTCTCTCTATGTGTATCTCTGTGTCTCTGCCTTTCAAATAAAAGAAAAATAAATAACAGTTTGTTAAAAAGACATTTCAATGAGAGTTAAGGTCCTCACCCCAAAGAAAGATTTTTCTTCCCCCACCAGGGGAGTGAAAGAAGGTAGCTAAGGAAAGGAGCACCCAGGGTGGCTGGAATCTCCACCTCAGATAAAATTCGAGTGCTGGGTGGCTCCGGCCAGCTGGGTGTTAGGCGGAAGTAGATTCCCTGTCTGGTCTTGTCCTGTGCCCACGCTTCCCTGTCTCCTTAGATTTCTGGGACAGGACGCTAGGAACGCTAGAGAGCAAAGATCTCAGCCAATGCACAGGCGCCAGGGCTGGACCCGTGGCGCTCGGGTCTCCTCTCCCCTGCAGCATTTCCTTGTAAAAAAAAGGAGGGAAGCGCCCTTGCTTTGCAGTGAGCCTGGGCTCAGGCGGCAGGTGGAGGACGGCCGCTCCTCCCCTCCCCACCCCACCCCACCCCGGGGTGTGCGGAGAGGTCTCCCTCTCTGCTCCCACTCACATCTGCTTGCAGGCCATTATCACATTGGCCCGAGCGGCTGCTTGCTGCCTCCTACTTCTAGTTGAAATTTTATTTCTGGTTCTCATTAACATATTTAAGCAAAGTGGGGGATAAAGTCCCGAGGTGACCCCAACCATGCTGCTGCATTCACTTCTGTCCTTCATGGTGCCTAGAAGAAGCCTACATTTTTATTTACTTATTTTCAATGTCTAGGTTTTCCAAAAATGTATTTCAAAGGCAGAAAGACAGAGAGAGCCTCCCATTCACTGGTTTACTCCCCCAGGTGCCTGCAACAACCAGGACCGCTCCAGGCCAAAGTCTGGAGACAGAAACTCAATCTGGGTAGCAGGGGTGCAACCTCTTGCGCCACCACCCACTGCCTCCCAGGACGCACACTATCAGAAGGTAGAAGTGGGAATGGGGCCAGGACTCAAACCCGAGTAGTTCAATATGGGATATGGACATCTTAACCAGCATCTTAACTGCTAGGTATTTTTTTTTTATTTTTGACAGGCAGAGTGGACAGTGAGAGAGAGAGACAGAGAGAAAGGTCCTCCTTTGCTGTTGGTTCACCCTCCAATGGCCACCGCGCTGATCCGAAGCCAGGAGCCAGGTGCTTCTCCTGGTCTCCCATGCGGGTGCAGGGCCCAAGGACCTGGGCCATCCTCCACTGCCTTCCCCGGCCACAGCAGAGAGCTTGACTAGAAGAGGAGCAACCAGGACAGAATCCGGCACCCCGACCGGGACTAGAACCTGGTGTGCCGGCGCCGCAGGCGGAGGATTAGCCTAGTGAGCCATGGTGCTGGCCAACTGCTAGGTATTTAAACAAAGCACTTCGCTGAACTCTTTAAACCAGAAGCGCCCACATAAGCACAGATGCAAAGAAGAACGCCTAGCTGTCATTTACACATCTCCTGAGTGTGACGAGCAAAGCTGGAGGAACAGGGTCCTGGGATAGCGGGTGGCTGGACACTCCCCCAGGGAATGAACTGAGGCCACGCAGTAAGGGTGCAGGTGCACCCAAAGCACCCAGGACACGGGAGCTATCGGTATCCTCGTTTTACAGAAACGGATGCTCAGCGAAGTCGCGTGACTTCCGCGCTCACACAGCTGGCAGGTAAGGAAGCCGGGGTGGAAAGCCAGGCGGGTTCTAGACCCACGCTCTTACAGATGTTACAATCCACCATACTGGTGAACACATCAGAAAGGCGGAAAAGGTAGTTCAAGGATAAGTAAATGTGTGTATGTGTGTGTGTGTGTGTGTGTGTGTGTGTGTAAAATTCCCGGGCCAGTCGGGGGCATGTTAAAGTGCACAAGGAGTGACCTGCCCTCGGCGTGGAACCAGGCAAGGCTTGAGGGACACCTTTTGCTCCGGTGCTGTGTCCACAAAAGAAGCTTCTAAGCTGCCCTTCGGTTTGTGAGAGGGCCTGCGTACTGGGAGGGGAGGCCTGGAGCAGGCGGCCTGGCAGGTGCCCACGCCAGGATCCCCGCTGATCCACTTCATTTCCCAGTCATCAGTGCAGCCTCCCGGGGCTTCAGCAGGTAGGAAGCTGTGTGGGCCTTGCCTGCCTGCCACGGGCATGACCAGGTAGCCCTCAGGGCATTCGCACAACCTGAGAAGTGCAAGGGACTATCCCAAAGTGCAGCAGGGCATACGGCGAGCCAGGGCGCCGGGGGACCCCTCACGAGCTCATGGAGGGGAACAGGGCTCCGGCAAGCTCTCACTGTGCCTGTAGAGGAGGGACAGACGCAGGCCACAGCCCTTCAGTCCTTCCCAGGGCCAGTGCGTTTGTGCCACTGCAACAGATCACCTGAGACGGTGCCCAGAAGGAACAGAAATCTGTTTCGCACGGTGCTGGGGGCTGGGAGCCCGAGATCAAGGCACCGGCAGGTTCAGTCCTCTGGTAAGGGTCTCTCTGCTTCCAAAATGGCGCCTGGAGGGTGCACCCGTCGGGGAGGAACTCTGTGCCCTCACATGGCAGAAGGGCGAAAGGGATAAGCCCCCTCCATCAAGCCCTCAGATAAAGGCACATGGCCTGACTCAGGATGGTGGAGTCCTCGTGGCTTAGCCGCCCGAGCACCACCCTGTTCCCAGCACCTGCAACTGCCTGTGTGCCTCTCCCTCAGCTGCCCCTTTGTCTCCGAGTTAATGTACGGTTTCCCTGGAGATGCCGTCAGCAACTGTTTCTACATCAACTCCGGCCACGGAATCCCTGCCTGCCCTTCCTCTCTGCCATTCACATAGTACCCCCCCGCCACCACCCTGTCCCCGAAGGCGCTGTATGCCAAGGACTGTGATGCAACCAACAGAAAGGCTGAAGCCTAGTTACAGTCACAGGGAGAAACGGGATGCAGAGAGGCCGGGAAGAAAATAAAGAGCAAGCGTGCTCAGCTTACTAGGACTGCGTCTGTGTGAGATGTGTAACTGCCCACGTGTCTACGCCCAGAGCAGATCCGGGGAGCGTGGCTGCCTGGGGCGCAGGGTGGGGGGTTTCTGAGTGACGTCCCCCAACTTTTTAATGCTTCTCTGTATGATTCGAACGTTCTGTGATGCACACAGATTAGCTATCTAAACAGAAAATAGACAAAAGCTATACGTTCCAACCCAAACCTCTCTCCTTTGACAAAGCCTTCCAGATCAGCCCTGGGAGACTCCACGACTTGCAGAAAATGCCAGGAAGTGCTCCCCGTCCCGTTGAGGCTGTTACTCTGCACTCCCCTCCCCCAAACCGTGATGTGCCACACTCAGAAATCTAAGGGGGCCAGGCGGGCTCGGAGAGAATCACCCCTCCCAGACCAGCCTGTGCTTACCCAGGTGCCTCCTGGAGGCGTCCGTGCTTCGAGCGGCAGACACGCAGATTGCTAACTCACGTGTCTGTCTTCTAGAAGGTTGTGGCCTGAATTAAGACAACGGCATGTTTTCTCATGAGCTTCTCCTGCCTGGAAGGCAGCCTCAGGCCCTCTCATGGGCCCCGGACTCCTCAACAGATACATCAAGGAAAGGCAATACCCAGTTTTGGAACCTGCTACGTAGTGACAGTGAAATTTACCTTCCCCAAAGCTAAGCCTGACTGCAGCCTGGGCCTCGGGACCTGTGTCTCTGAGCTCCACCCCCCAAGGTTATGTCCTTACATCTCTGTGCCTCTCGGTCACTGCCAACTTCCTCATTTAGAAGCCTACTCTCGCCGGCGCCGCAGCTCACTAGGCTAATCCTCCGCCTTGTGGCGCCGACACACCGGGTTCTAGTCCCGGTCGGGGCGCCGGATTCTGTCCCGGTTGCCCCTCTTCCAGGCCAGCTCTCTGCTGTGGCCCGGGAGTGCAGTGGAGGATGGTCCAGGTGCTTGGGCCCTGCACCCCATCCATGGGAGACCAGGAGAAGCACCTGGCTCCTGGCTTCGGATCAGCGCGGTGTGCCGGCTGCAGCGCACGGGCCATGGCGGCCACTGGAGGGTGAACCAACAGCAAAAGGAAGACCTTTCTCTCTGTCTCTCTCTCTCACTGTCCACTTTGCCTGTCAAAAAAAAAAAAAATCCCACTCTCTCCACACATGCCTCCTCCGCATCCCACTTAACCTCCAAAAAGATGTGACAGAAAGAACTGTGTTCAGTTACAAGTAACAGAAAGCCTGACTTCCAGTGGCTTAACAAATCAGAATTTATTTTTTTCAAATAACAGAAAGTCTGAAGGTAGGCAGCTAAGAACATTGACTCAGCTGCTCAATGATTTAAGAATGAATGGTGCCTGCAATTGAATTGATGATTGCTTTCATGGGTCCAAAAGGGCTGCCCCCAATCCAGACATCACATCTACAGTCAAGGCAGGAAAGAGAAGGATTGTTGGAGCTCAGCCCTATCATTCCTTGTGGCAGAAAAACAAGTTTTTCAGAACGCTCAGAGCAGACGTCCATGTATGTCTTATTGCCAGGTCTCATCATATGGTCATTCCCAAAGGCAGAAGAGAGTGGACCCCAAATATTTAGTTTTCCCAGCCTCACACACAGCACACCATGAAGATCCATAGAGATCTCCAGTGCAGGCACCAGGCGTCTCCCTTGCGAAGTGCGATGACAGAGTAAGGGCAGCAAACCCTCCCTGAGCACCCAGTCTGCAGCAGGCTTTCCTCAGGGTTCTCCTACCATCTGCTGGCTTGGGTAACCCTGCTGAGACCCATGCTGAAGGTATTGCCATGACTCTATGCTCTGTTTTTCTTAAAGATTTGTTTTATTTATTTGAAAGGCAGAGTTGGGGGGCGGGGAGAGAAAGAGAAATATTTGCCACCTACTGGTTCATTCCCCAAATGGCTGGTGCTGGGCCAGGTAAAGCCAGGAGCCAGGAACCAGGAGCCAGGAGCTTCTTCCAGGTCTCCCACATGGGTGCAGGGGCCCAAGCACTTGGGCCATCTTCTACTGCTTTCCCAGGCACATTAGCAGGAAGCTGGATGGGAAGTGGAGCAGGCGGAACTCAAACCGGCGCCTGTATGGGATCCCAGTGCTGCAGAAAGTGGCTTTACCTGCTATGCCACAGTGCTGGCCCCTACCATGACTCTATTCTATGGATGAGAAACCTTCAAAGTAGCAAAAGTTAGAGAGTGTGCCCAAAGTGACCCAGACTGAGTTACAGCTGGATTTAAATCCATCTTATCCCAGGATTGGCAAATCCTTTCTGGGCAGAGTCAGATTAAAAAAAAAATTCTAGCTTTTGCAGACCATATGCCCTCTGTCCCCTCAATGCTACCATTGTAGTAGAAAGGCAGCCACAGCTGGTATGGGCAACAATGAGCTGAGTTCCGATGAAACTTTATTTATGGACACTCACATTGGAATCTCATCTCATTTTCACCTGCCACAAAATATTATGCTTCTTTTGATTCTGTTCAAACTATTTTGAAATGTAAAAGCCATGTTTCATGCATGGGCATACAAAAACAGTCTCAATTCGGATCCCAGGCCACGGCCAGTGGGCCCCTGGTTGGCTGTTGCCTGCTGTTGGCTGGTGTTCTTAAGGTTTTTGATTTTCAGTGTATGTAGATTTAAAAAAAATTACTTATTTATTTGAGAGGCAGAATTATATATAGAGAGAGGGAGAGACAGAGAAGGAGGCCCTCCATCCACTGGTTCACTCCCCCAAATGGCCACAATGGCCAGAGCCGGACCAATCCAAAGCCAGGAGCTTCTTCTGCATCTCCCCTGCGAGTGCAGGGCCCAAACACTTGGGCCATCCTCTGCTACTTTCCCAGGCCACCAGCAGAGAGCTAGACTGGAAGAGGAGCAGCCAGGACACGAACCAACGCCCATATGAGATGCCGGAGCCACAGGCAGAGGCTTAACCTACTATACCACAGGCACCAGCCCTGTGTACGCAGATTTTAATACACACATTGACCCCTGCCCCCTGTTTTGGCCGAGAACTTTCCATTCAGTTCTCTTTGGCTCCTGGACCCTGACCGTGGACCCACAAAACAGAGACCTGCCCCCCACCACACACCGGCCATTGCCTTTGACTCATGCTGGAGCTCATGGTGGTGTTGATAATCCCAAGAAGGACTCAGCACTGCCAGACTTGGTGCTCACCTGCTGAGTCCCAGCGCAGTCACCGGCTGGTTACTTTTGTTATGTTTTAGAGCTGGGGGTGAGATTTCTCTCCCCTTCGCAGCAGCACTCCACCAGCTGTCAGTGAAAGAAGGAGGAAAAACAGACAGGGAAGCCCAGGTTGCTCTCCTCTGTTTGTCGAAGTCATATTAGCTCTCCTGTTTTATCTGGATGCGTAAGGATGCTCAGAAGGGGCGAGGACCGAGCGAGGCGTCTAATTCTCTGCTTCCTCTTCCACGCAGGCACAGGTGTCCCCCTGTGCACAGCACGCGCCTCCTTCACCCCCCACAAAGGGCACCTGGGGATCCCCCCAGGCTTTAAGAGCGCCCCTCTGCAGAAGGCGTGCTTGTCTACAAAAGCTGCCGCCAGGGGCTGCCGGGCTTCGCTCCTCTGTGGGTGGCACAGGCGGCCCCCGAGGCTCCACCGCGAGATCGCAGAGGCAGAGACAGCCTCCGGCCTCCGAGCCTACAAGTGCCTCTACCTCTCCACGCACAGTGGTGCTAGTGCTTAACTACCTTGGGGTTGTCGCTCCCCCTCTTCGTGGAGGAACGACACAGGACCCTGCGCTGTTCTTTTGTCTGCTCGGCCCTCCCCGGGTTTGCTGCTGGTTTTTCCCAGGTTGGCTACTATCCCTTCCACCTCCGTGGAAGGGCAGCTCCCCCTGGCCACATTCCCCACCTCCGCAGGGGAGCGGCACACCACCGGCTGGCTCTCTCGGGGGCTGCACAGGTGTTCCCTTAGATGTTCCCCTTAGATGTTCCTGGTGCATGCCGTCTCTCTCCTCCTTTATAGTCCTCCTCTGCCAATCCCAACTTGGCTGCCCACACGCCGAGTACGCTGCTCTCCTCCAATCAGGAGCAAGTCCTACAGCTTATTGGCTGAACTGGAGGCAGCTGTGTAGAAGCTGTTTTCTCCTCTCCCAGCGCCATATTGTGGGAGAGCAGATGCATAGAATAAGTCTTAATTCCAGTAACTCAGTCCAGTCCGGGTTGCTCCCCACAGGGGTGAGTCCCAGAATAGCAGGGCTGGCTTGCTTGCGTGCTTGCGTAATTTAACTCCAACCTGTGCAGTCAGCGGATGCTTTAAAACTCTCCTAGGTCACTCTCGCACCGTGGCTAGCCTCTCTGTCTCCTCCGCTGTGACAGTGGTGGTCACGGGCTCCACTTCACGTATGAAGTTACTCTGTGAGACTCCTAATGCAATCCCAGCACATACCTGGTGAGCTCCTCCTGCTCTGTGTCATTGAGGAAACGCCTAAAGCCTTCAGATTGGTTCCTGTGCACGGGTCCCTGCCTTCCAGCCAGGAGGGAGGTGGGTTTGAGCGTAGACACATCCCTGACACTAGCCTCTACAAGATAGCTCAGCAGGTATAGACGGCTCCCTGACAGTGACATTGGTTTTGTCCAGGGACAGAGCAGCCTTAGCTGATGGCTTTCGGGGTATGTATTTATTTGTTTGCTAGTACTATCATGACATGCCTGAGGCTGAGTACTTTATAAAGCAAAGAGGTTGAGAAAGTTCACAGTTTGGGGGGTTCAAGGGTATGCCCCCCAACATCTGATGAGGAAGGAATTGGGGGTGGGTGGCATCAGAGTGGCAGCAGCCTATGTGACAGGGAGAGAGAAAGCACATGGCCAGGCAGGGGGCCACGACCCCGACAGGGCTCAGGGTCACTCCTCTGTGACAAGCCTATCACAAGAGCTAACTGGAGTCTCAGGACAACTTGGTCCCTCCCAAGGGTGATGGCCCTCCTGACTCCCACCAGGCCCCGCCTCTTCAAGCTGCACCAGCTCTCAACACTGCCACCCTGCGGACAAAGCCTCCAACCCAGGAAGCCTTGGAGGACGAACCACGTGCAGACTTCAGCGGGGAGTGGGGGTGAACTGTGCCGAGCCGGGGTTCCTCTACAGGGGAAGGGAGACGTCTGCCAGCCCTGGTCGCGGGCTTGGAGGCCCATGTGCAGCTGGTCGGAGTATGAATGGAGAACGGAAATGGAAAGGAGGAGTGTGGAACCATGCCGCCTGCTTCCCCCCCACCCCACCCCGGCAGTCTGGAGGCTAAGGAAGAGCACTCGCCACAACGTGCATTTCTCAGGCTCTGGCTCTCGGCGCCGGTGCCCTTTCACCCCCATGGCTCAGCTCTGCGGCTCCGGCTCCGCAAGGCAGCCCCACAAGGGGATCCCTGCAGACGGCCACATCCTCCCAGCATCTGTCCCAGAGCACAGGGACAGACTTCTCTTGAAACTCAGACAGCTCTGGTGCCATGGCTGGGCTGCCTGCAGGGCCCCGGGGCCTGCTCCCTGTCTCCCTGGAGTCTGCGGAGACTTGGCTGGACCTAGGGCGCTTCCAGCCTGCCACCTTTCACAGGGCACCTGTCCTACAGGTTCTCCAGCAGTTTCTGCTGCCTGGGGCTTTGCTCCTCTGCATTACTGGACCCTGTCCCGTCACCTGTCGAGTCCCCCAGCACCCAAAGCCCACCGCACACTGCTCAGGGCTCCTGCTCTGGGGTTGTGTCCTCAGCAGGTCCCTGGTCTCGCCTAGAGGGGCCTCAGGGGACTCATCCTTCCTACCCAAAAGTGAGGAAAAAAATCTGGGGGAGGGAAAGCAACCGGCATGAAACCCCAAGGTCAGGCACAAGTTCACGGGTCTTTAAACTGACCTCCAGAACTCCTTCCTTTTGCAGTCATGAAACACATATGACATAGTACGTACCACTTTGGCCATGCTGAGGTCAGCAGTGCAGTGAGTATGGCATAACATGTATGACATAGCATGTACCACTTTGGCCATGCTGAGGTCAGCAGTGCAGGGAGTATGACAGAACACATATAACACAGCGTGTACCACCTCAGCACACTCACATTGCTGTGCCACCATCACCACCACACACCTCCAGGACTCTGCATTTGGCAAGACTGATGAAACACTAACTCCCCAGCCCCTGCAGCCTCCAGCCACTTCTGTCTCTAACTTTACCTACTCCAGGGACCTCATTAGGTGGAATCGCTCAGTATTTGTTCTTTCGCGAACAAATTCACAAAAGGGTTTGTAAAAGAACGTGGTGCCTTATTTCACTTAACATAAGGTTTGAGAGGTTCATTCACATTGTAGCATGTGTTGGAACTTTATTCTTTTTCAGGGCTGAGTAATGTTCCATGGTAGGGATATACCATGCTTGTTTTTCCATTCATCTATTGATGAACACTTGCTTGCTTCCACAGTGGGACTCCTGTGAATGTGGCTGTACAATACCTGTTTGAGACCTTGCTTTCAATTATATGGGGTACGCACCCTGATGTAGAAAGGCTGGATCTTATGGTAATGCTATTTTTGATGTTGTGAGGTATGCCATACTGTTCTCCACAGCAACTGTACCATTTTACTTTCCAGGCAACAGGGCGCAAGGGGTCCAGTCTCTCCATACCCCTGCCAATGTTTATTCTCTACCGTGGCTGATGATGATGGTGACGCTAAAGGGTATGATCTCCTGAAGGGTACGCGGGGCCCAAGCCTCCTTAGGGGTCTGTGCCAGTGTGAACGCATGAGTGTGAGTTGAGTGCTAGGGTGTGTGGGTATGTGAGCTGTGTAAATGCATGTGTTGGGGGGTATGTGTCAGTGCATATGTGTGTGTGAGTGCAGTAGGAGACATGGGTGAGAACAGTTAGACAGGGTGTTTTCCACTCTTTCATCCCTGACAGAGGCCCTCTGGTGAAGACTGGGCTGGGCTGTGATATGCCTCTGGCTCAAGTGCTAAAGTCATTTCCTATCAGCCCAGGGGACCTCAGAACTCAAATGCTTAGAATTCATGGTTTTTCTTTCCTTTTTTTTTTTTTTTTTTAAGAGATGGATAGACAGGGAGGACACCCATCTACTGATTCACTCCTCAAATGCCCACAACAGCCTGAGGAGTGGGAGGTCAAGGCTGGGAGCCAGGAACTCAACCCACATCTCTCACTATCACTGCTTTCCAAGGTCTGTATTAGCAGGAAGCTGGAATCAGGAGCCAGAGCTGTCCTCTAATACAGGACAAGGGTGTATTAACCAGGATCTTAACCACGAAGCCTGCCCCTCTGGCTTTAACTATTCATGAGTGACCCCGTAATCTCTGACAGGTGACGTGCAGTCATTTGTCATTTTGCTAAGGCATAAACATGAATGGTGCCCTCAGAGCCCAGTGTGTGGATGGGACACCTGACTGGTGGAGCGGTAATCTTCTCCATTTGTTATGGGACGGGTGGAAGGTGAGGAAGACTGTGTCTCTGTGGGAAATGGTCCCTAAAGAAAGGCAGCCGCTGGAGAGGGCGGGGGAAGAAACAGAACAGGGCTGCTCATGTGACGGTCAAGGCCAGAGAGTGGCTTTGTGAATTCCCCACGTCCCAGAGTTATACAGCCAGGATGGACCTGAATGAGGCACTACATCCTTCAATTATACTTTGTCGCTCTGTGGGGATAGGAATTATCAGTGTCATTCTCCAGTGTGGTGATTCAGCAAGGGCTACACCCAAGGCTCTACTACAAGGCAACGTGATTCCCATTGTATTTTCCCCACTGATAGGGAGAGGGCCACCCATGTGGTGTAATTTGGAGATACTCTGAGAAGCAACTTGTATCACAGCACCTCGTGCTCAGCAGCCTTTTCCTATCACAGCAGGAATGGCCTGAAATTCTGCCCCTCCTGACCCACTCCTCTGGGCAAGGCATGAGGTCAACTAACACAGCAGCCATTGTTGGGAGAGGAGTTACTGCACCGACACCCTCTGACTGCTCAGCAGGAACAGACTTAGCAGAGTCTTCCAGACCTGCCTGGCCCCGGCATTGAGACGGGAAGTGGAGGAAGAATGACAGGCAGAGTGGACAGTGAGAGAGAGAGACAGAGAGAAAGGTCTTCCTTTTGCCGTTGGTTCACCCTCCAAGGCAGGAGCCAGGAGCCAGGTGCTTCTCCTGGTCTCCCATGGGGTGCAGGGCCCAAGCATTTGGGCCATCCTCCACTGCACTCCCGGGCCACAGCACAGAGCTGGCCTGGAAGAGGGGCAACTGGGACAGAATCTGGTGCCCTGACTGGGACTAGAACCTGGTGTGCCGGCGCCGCTAGGCGGAGGATTAGCCTATTGATCCGCGGCGCCGGCCCTGATTCTCCCTTAGTGAAAGCGGTGCCAAGAGCATCAGAAGAGGGAATTCCTCCAGCAACATTCATCATCAGGGCCACGAGTTGTTGCTGCCATCAGATGAGCTCCTGTAACCACTCAAACGAGCTGCAGGAAAAGCTGGTGTTGCAGAGAAAGAAAACATCGTCAGATATCGCCAAGTCCTGATTTCCAAGATCAGGCTCGTGTAGAATGGGCCTCTGGAGCCTCTGCTTGGTTGCCTCTTGATTCCCTTTCAGTTTCCCTTCTTCTTTTCAAGACCCACCCTCCACTTCCGTCTCTGGAAAGCTCTGAAGGCAATTCCAAAAATCAAAGCGATGTCAGCAAACAGCCATGCATTATTGAGCGCCATTGCTGGTTCCCCAAGATGGATACAAAGATCATTTGTGAGACATTCATGGGTCTGCAAAATCAGGAAAATTAAGTTGAACATGAAACAGAAAGCCAGGGTGTATACTGTTGGCAGTGTATGAACCCGTAGCACATCCAGCAAGGAGGCACAGCCTCAAAGTTCAGGTGTTTTTGTCTGTCCACATATTCAAAGAGGTTTTCTTTCTTTTTTAAGCTTTTTTTTTTAATTTATTTGAGAGATAGAGCTATAGACAATGAGAGGGAGAGACAGAGAGAAAGGTCTTCCTTCCATTGGTTCACTCTCCAAATGGCTGCAATGGCCGGAGCTGCATCGATCTGAAGCCAGGAGCCAGGTACTTCTCCCATGTGGGTGCAGGGACCCAAGCACTTGGGCCATCTTCTACTGCTTCCCCAGGCCACAGCAGAGAGCTGGATTGGAAGAGGAGCAGCCGGGACTAGAACCACTGCCCATATGGGATGCCGGTGCCGCAGGCGGAGAATCAACCTACTGCACCACGGCGCTGGCCCCAAAGAGGTTTTCTTTCATTATGCACTTGTGATAGACCGACTCCAAAATTACCACTGTAGTCATCCTTTGGACTCACCCTACAACAGGAGACTCTTAATTTTATATATATAGAATATAAATATATATTATCTAATATATCTAAAATGAAGAGGTTCATGTTGTCTATATATGATTTTATATACATAAGATACACATAAGTATATATGTTTATATACATGATTTTATATATATGTCTATATGACAGCACCTGGCATATATCAAGTAATTAGTCATAGACCATGTGCAAGGTGGAGGAACTAGGTATCATAATTACCTCCACCTTACAGAAAGGAAAGTTGAGGCTGGAAGAGGACAGGAGGGCGGTGCTAAGTGGTAGAGTGGGGTAGAATGCAGTTCTGACTTTGGAGCTGATCTAACACATATGGGAGGCATTACAGAGACTGTCTCAAAGGGAGCTAGAGTTTGTGGGAGAGAGGGAGACAAACACTGTGTGGTTAAGATGTGGTGAAAACTGATTTTACATGTCTTGTGGCCCAAGACAGGACGTACACATAGGTTTTCTGAAACCAGAGTGATGTATAAGTTCCACTATTCAGGAAGCTATGCTTGATAACCGCCTTGGGTTGGTGGTCTAGAGACAATCTCTCTGTCCCTCCCAGGGCTTGCTTATCTGTCTGTCTGTCTGCCTATCTATCTATCTAACCACCTATCTATCATCTGGAGGTCACACCCAGGTTGGAAAGCCGATTCTCCCTTCCCCATCACATCTTCGTGTGGATTCCTTTCAGCTGGGCCTGATGCCTCCCCTCTTCTTAAAGAAAACCATAGCAACATCCTTGAAGATCAGAACTGCAGTTCCAGTACTGTTAAGGGCCCTGCCTCCTCCTTGCTCCCCTCTGAGGGGCGGGCAGGGTCCCAAGGAGCAGAGCCGTGGGGACCAGGCAACAGCTTAAGTATTTCAGGGTTGAACTAGGCAGGGAGAGTAGACCACTGCTGGTTTCTTCATCTAACCTTGTATTGGTTTGGTTTTTCCCCCCATTAAATTGTGTTCTAAAAGTGTAAACTTGAACATAAGGATAGTAATGAGAATTCAGGGTATGGAGAAGTCTCTGTGAGGTCTACGTCTCATCAGGCTGCTCCAGGGGCTCCTGGGTCCAAGGTTCCCCACAAGGACAGCTCAGTGTTCACAGCTCCTTCCACTTAAGGAGCTCTGGAGGCAAAGCATCCAAACTGGCTGGGGCCCAAAACATTAAAGATATTATGATCCCTTGCATGTTAATTAAAAACAGAAATAGCACTAAACCATAAGGGTAAGAGAGCCCAACCTGGTTCAGACTTCCCCAGGATGACTATAACACACGGCAAACACAGATCCACATCTCTCGTAAGAATGCATGGTGCATGCAAGGGCATGCGCCTACTTAGTCTGTCTTACCCAGCGCGGAAGCTGTTCGGGCCTTGGGGGTGTGGCTGGGTCTCCCTCCCAGAGCTCTAGAAATGCCTGCGTGTCATGGAAGGCCGCTACGATGCCCAGAGAGGAAAAAGCTCCCCAGCTGCAGGTATTCACTTAGCCTCCATGAAGGTAGAGAAATCCTCTCAACGCCCTCAGCTCTCTGAGGCCAGGGAAGATGCCCAGGACTCAGGCACAGCCATCTTCAGGGCTGAGAATACTCCGAATATGGGGCCCCCCTTCCAGGTCCACCATCCGCCTGATCCCAGCGCTCTGGCAATAGGAAGGGTCACAGTTCCACACACCCACCAATAACCGGCCTGAAGAGAAGAGAGTTTCCCATGATATCTGGAGCTACTTGGCCCAAGTGAGCTTTGAGGCTTTGAACGATCCAGAGAATCTGGCACTAAACCACCCCATCCAAGCCCCAGTGGCATACACCAAATGCCCAAAATTCCATGACAGAGTCTCCCTTCCCACCCAGTTCTTCAAGGAAGACGTGCTGCATCGGACAAGGACCCTCTAGCTTCACTCCTTAAACCCTGAGGCCCTGGTCTCCCACAGTGAGGCCTTCCTCACTGCTTTCTAAGGGCATTTAATTTGAACTGGCACGCCCTGGGAGGGGGGTCCCAGTTAAGAGGCTTGGTTTTGCATGGAAGACCAGAGCATGGTCAACTAATATTAACAGAAGTTCCTGCCATTCTCTGTTGGAAATCTGCGCACACACACACACATCTCTACACCCCAATCCAGAGGGAACATTCATCTTCCCCATAAGGCCCTCCTATTGTGAGTGGTGATGGACAACAGAGATGATGTAATAATGGTTTTATTGGATCAATAGGTCATTTAGAAAGTAAAAGCCCTCCCCTTCATTGGGAGATGACCAAGAGGGGAAAAGCCTGCGTGTGGCCAGTAATTCACATCTGTCAGGCAGAATGGATGTGATCTGTAGCTCAAGACACTTGGGTCTTCGTGTTTTACTGAATCCCATGTTTTCAGCAGTGCCCATAAAACATCCCTCTGAGCTCTCCTTCGAGCAGGAAGGCACTCCCTCCCCCAGGGGTTGGGATCTCGGTCAAGAAGGGAGCTGGCCTACCCTTGGCTTTTAGTTTTTCCACGCCATGGCAATAAGGTCAATGTTGTTAGGTTCACGTCTGAGTGGCTACCTCTTTGCCTTCTTCAGCAAGCAAATATTTGGAGTCTATTTTAAATATGCGGCAAACAGAGGACCAGGAGGGTAAATTTTTTTCCCTCCAACACTGCCATGCCTCTCCACTACTTTGTGGGTAAGACCAGGGCAGGAGAAGGTGGCCAAGGAACTGTACCCCATTCAGGCGACAGCGACCTCAGGTCAGGACACTGCTGCTTAGCTCGCCCTCTCTCCCCAGAGCCTTCTGCACTCCTGCTGTCTCTTTCAGGTCTTGGCCTTTCCTGCCTCTGACATCTCGGGACCAGGGCCCCATGTTGACAGCTGGTTTGACGCTGGCACCGGTGACCCTTAACCTTCCAGGCTGTATTGGTACAGGGTTAGTGCACCTCCTCTTTATGGTTCAAGCCACCTCTTTGCAACACGAAACTGGCACACAGAAGGCAAGAGAGGATAAGGTCACAGAATATAGGGCAATGTGCAGTGAAACATCTGATCCGTCAGTGGCTTTCTGAAAAGAACTGAAAGGAAGAAATGAGCAAAGGAAGGAAACTCTTCTTTAGTGTGTGCTGTTAGACCATCAAAATACAGACACAAAAAAAAATCCACAGGAAGTTGATTTTGCTGAAGCGGTACTGACAATAAAATCGATGGTGTCTTTATATATGGAACTTTTCCTCTGTGTGCTGAACGTGCTTGAGTAATTTCACCCACAGTGGAGCATGGTTTGAGCTAAAACTTCTGCACTTGGGCAGCAAACGCTCATTCATACGTGCATTGATACCCTTGGCTTTTGCAGGCGGAACCCAGGGGATTGGCCACAAGTTTTGTGCATTCAGATTCAAACCGTAAAATTAAGATGCAAATTTGTCAGTTATTTGTTGGACCTGTGACTTTAGCATATGGTACAAATTCCTTCTTTTTAGTTAGCAATCTGTTTCAAACACTCAACGTGTGCTGGCCCTATCCTGACCACAAGGGGTACAGGGCTAAGCAAGGAAGAGACCTTGCCCTCCAGGGACGTGACTAACAGTGGAGACCTGGAACACAGGGAGGGAGTTCATTCACTGTGGCTCAAAGCCCCTAACAGAGGCGACTTCATGTTTCAGAAGGAAAATGGTGGGTTGGTTTGCTTGCTTTTGATCTTTATTTACTCTACAGGCAGGGCAACAGACAGGCAGAGAGAGCTCCCACCCACTGTTTCACTTCCCAAAGGCCCACAGTGGCTGGGGCTAAGTTGAGCCAAAGCCAAAAGCAGGAACTCAACCCAGGTCTCCCAGTAAGTGGCAGGAACCCAATTACTGGAGCCACCATTGCTGCCTTCCAGGGTCTGCATCAGCAGGAAGCTGGAGTCAGGAGACAAATCCAGGGATGAAACCCAGGCACTCCTGCGTGAGATGTGGATGTCTTAGCCAGCGTCTTGGCCGTGAGGCCAAATGTCCACCCTCATTTCTGCTTTTGAAAACGGTATCACGCTTAGAAGGACAGGAAGACCCCCAGTTTTAAAAGGCTACCCTAACCCTGTCTTTCCTTAGACTTGCACATTCCTCTTGCAATAGGAAATCTAAATGCAAGGACACATCATTAGCTCTAACCTCTGGCCACTTGAGTAAAAATCTATGGCCATCTCCAGCCTTTCCTGAGACGGGTTAAAGACACAAATGGAAAGTCTGCACACAGTAGAAGCCCTCACCCTGGGAATCCTAGAAAAGTCCTCCTTCCCCGGCAGGAAACAGAGTGGGTGGGAGGGGAGAGTGGGCAGACGTTTGAGTTGAGCTCACAGACGTCTTTCTGTGTTAGGGAAAATCCACACCACACAGATTCCAGATCTTCAGTCATTCAGTGTGCATTTCAGCTCCTAAAATACATTTGTTTACCTTCTTTTCCTCAGTACCTTAGTACTATGCCTACCACATGGTAGAGATCGAATAAATGGCTTTTTACACTTTCAATTTTTCTCTAAATGGCATGTATACAGTAACAATCAAATCTTACATAAGTGCTCTTTTGTGTAAAAGGGGCGTGGAGGCATAAATGGCTAGAGCCAGGTGGTGTGGCTATAAAACAGGGATTATTGGGGAAAATTTACAAGTCAGAGAAGTGGCAGAGCGTATATGGTCCCCTGGGCACTCATCAACCCCAAAGAGATGGATTAAGTCGGACGTAGCTGGAGCAGATGTTCCACGTGCAAGGAGTGAGCCCTGGACTGCTCAGATGTGCTGCCTCCTAAGCTTTTGTTGAACTGCAACAGTCTCTGACCGTGTTCTCTTCCTCACATCACTTCCCGGAAGCAATCTCTAGAACTGGTCTATTTTTAGCTCTACTAGTGTTTGTACTAGTCAGGCCTCCCTAGAGACAGAAGTAATGAGGTAGGTAGGTGAGTGGGTGGGTGGGTGGATGGATGGATGGATGGATGGAGAGAGGGAGAGAGCGAGCGAGGTGGGCGGGGAGGGAGAGAGAGAGAGAGGGAAGGAAGAAGAGAAAGCTGACTAGAGGAATTTGCACACTGCTCGCAGGAATTCCACAATGGGCCACCTGCAGGCTGGAGACCCTGGGACACTGGGAGTGTGGCTCAATCCAAGCCTGAAGACCTCACTACCAAGAAAAATGAAGGTAAAGTTCTCAATCTGAAATTGATGAACTGAGAATGCACAAGGCTACTGGGATAAGCCCTGGAGCTCAAAGACTAGGGGACCTGGAGTTCTGATATCAAAGGACAGGGAAGCAAGAGGGCATCCTAGCTCCCCAAGTCAGATCCACACATTGGCCTGATCTCTGTTTCTGTTCTCTCGGGTCCTGGCCAACAGGACAGTGCCGGTCCACAATGAGGCTGGTCTTGCCACCCAGCCTACCCAGACCTACACACTATTCTCTGGAAACACACTTGCAGACACACCCCAAATAATGCTTTACCAGGTGCCTAGGCATGCCCTAATCCTATAAAACTGACCTTAAAATTAACCATCACAGTGCTTATTACCTTTTTTAATGCTATCAAGTGTTAACCGGAGTGACTGTACCATCAATAATATGGCAGCAGTTCAACTAAAAAGGAAATAAATTAAAATGAGTTGTAGGAAACACTGGCCAATGTCTGGCTGTGGTCAGCTGCTGGGGAATCTGAACCAAACTGACATTTAAGCCTGGATCCCTGAACCCCTGTACTTGCTCTGTCCCAGGAGACCTGATGAGCCCTGGGGCTCTCCTGACAGCTCCAGGCCTCTGTGGGCTGCGTGGGGAAGAGCTGGGACTAAGGGCCGCTTGGGATAGGTTGGGACTTCAACTCAACATTAGCCAGTACCGGTGGTGATAGTTTTCTTTCTTTGAGCTAGTGTGCTTGCTCATCTGCTGACAGAGCCGCCATCCAGCTTTCTCAAGGGCTGTCATCATGGACCACCATGTAGCTCTCGCAGAAGGAAGTGGTTCTCTCTGATTCTTTGTCTGTGTCTGTCTTTGGTCATCTCCCTGCTTTGGTTGCTTCTGACATGTGTAGCTGGTGTTTCTGTACAAAGAGCGCACGTGTCTCCTTTATTCCTGAGTAGCGAGTTTCCTCCACGGTTCCTCCCCGGATGACGTCCCTGATTTACACCACCTGTTCGCGATGCAGTTCAAGTCTCAGCCTCTGCAATCTCACTTTCAAGCTGTGGGTTTTCAGACAGCACAAATGCTTGCTGTTTGGAGACTTTTCGTGGGTCCTGGACGTTCTTCATTCATTTGATGTTCTGGTTTTTTCTCCTTCAAGTCTCAAAAAGGATGCAGGTGAGTTAACAGCACCCATGGTTCTCTCCAGATCAGCTTCTGATGGACAGACTGGGTGCTCACGTTTCTCTCTTCCCCCTTTTTCTCCAATTCCAAGTTGCCATCACTGTTTATCTTTAAAAAGATCAGGCACACCTATGACCTTCAGGACTGTTTCCATCCAAGATATTAACTGGCCTGTCGCTCAGAGCTTGTGTCGTTACCATATTTGCATGTTCAAGGCTTTTTCCCCGCTTCTGTTCTCCTAGTTCCCACACGCTTTGCTTCCACACCATGGTTTTTGGGTAAGCAAATCTAGACTCTCCTGAAGATGAGTGCTTCCACTGAAATCATCCACTATTTGCTTCTGAGTTGTTCTGAGATGCCTTTAAGCTGTTTTGCATCAATCAAGGGATTGTAGGGATGTCAACGCATCTTCTAGTTGGAAGGCAAGTCATCTTCAGTCCATGAATGAACGTTTAGGGTGATGGCTTTTTCTGTCCATTTCCAAAAGTCTACTGTGTCCTCAAGTGCAGGTTTGTTCAGATTGTAGTAAGTACCACCCAACAAAGACTTTGTAACTGCAGAGGACTGACTGGCCCCACAGGTCCCCTGAAGACTGCACAGGTTTGTGCCATGAATCCAGACAGCTCCGTCCTATAACAACCACAGCAAAACCTGCCAGGATTTCCTGTGCAAATGCAACGAGACCTGGGGCTTGCCTCCAGAATTCAGATCTCACCAGCAGAGCCCTGCACAAGACCAGCCACAGATGTGCTGATGGCAGGCAGCAGGCCTTTCATGGGTCTGAGGGGCTTCCCTGTTCTGCCTCCAACTGCCAGCGTCCCATGGGCCACTAGTGACCACACAAGACCCTGTGCTCTGTGGCCAGCACAAACAAGGGCCCAACAGCCAGGACAGACAGAATTTCAGTTGAGAAAGAGAAGAGGATGGGGAGAGCCATCTGGGTTCTATAAAATACTGTTCCTTGACTTGGCTTTGCTTAGTGCACAGTAGAAAATACTACTCCCTAAACAGCATACATGAGAGAGCAGAAAGGGCCAACCGCAGACAAAGACAGACCTGGAGCTTGGGCACTGTTGGACCACCTGGCACCACAGTTACCTCAGGGCATCAGCACAGTGCTGGCTGGTGGTTATCATCTCAACCTAAGTGGTAGCTATAACTCTATTTCATGGTGTAGCAACTTTAAACAATATCCATCGACCACTTCCCACTGCACACTGCAAAATACAAGGACTTAAACTGGCTTCCTTTACAATCTAATTAAGTGTTTGTGGTTTCATATTATTTTTGTACATATGTTTGATTACTTTCATAACATTAAATGACACACACACTGTACCTCCATTTACTGTTGCATCAACTTGAGTTGGTATTTTGATTTTCTATCATGCAAGATGGGGATATTTACTCTACCCCTACTCCATCCTTCTGTCTTCAACCTACTCTCAGATAAATAAGGTCAACATTTACTTTCTGCCTCCATCCTCTAGCCTTCTACAGGCTTATTCTAAATGTTTTGTTTTGTAAATGGTGTTCAATTATCCCCACCTACATATTGCTCATCACCCAAACAAGTAGGACTGTGGCAGTGATTCCCACTCTACAAATCTGAGAAGACAACCCCCAGCCCACTCACAGAGGAATGGTCCCATCATAAAGCTCAATACAGGAGCTGGCACTGTGGCCCAGTGGGTTAAAGCCTTGGCCTGAAGCGCCGACATCCCATATGGGCACCGTTTCTAGTCCTGGCTGCTCCTCTTCTCATCTAGCTCTCTGCTATGGCCTGAGAAAGCAGTAGAAGACGGCCCAAGTCCTTGGGCCCCTGCACCTACGTGGGAGACTTTGAAGAAGCTCCTGGCTTCAGATCGGCACAGTTCCAGCCATTGCAGACATCTGGGGAATGAACCAGAGGATGGAAGACCTCTCTCTCTGTCTCTACCTCTCTCTGTAACTCTTCCAAATAAATAAAAATAAATCTTTAAAATAATAAAGTTAAATACATTCCCTTTCTGATGTTTCAGCAATTGCTAAAAATCATGACACATTTTCTTGCTATTTAGATAATGACTTTCTGAAACAGCTTCCTGTTTTCCTAGGAATTTCCAAACACCTATTTTTCTTGACTAAAGAACATTTTTCACGCGCTCAAGATTTTCCACCTTCTCAAGCACTCTGCCTATCCCAAGAGTCCCCTCCCTTGCAGAACACTTGGTTCTGCTGCCTCTGTCTGGGCTGCTTTTCTTCTAGAATTAGTGTCTTCCACACATGCTCCTTGGTTGGCGTCTGGGAGCCCCTGAGCTGTTCTCCTAGGTTGTACCTGTTCTGGCTCCTGAATTCCACGTCTTTTTCTTCCTTTGTTTGCTTCCTTGTGATGCTGGGAGATTTTCTAAGAAAGGCATATGGAAATTAAATCACCTTATTTTGCCCAGATATTTGATAGACAATTGAACACAATAAAAATATTTTTAAAGAAGTGAGGTCCTAGAGCAGGTGTTTAGCCTAGGCATTAAATGCCTACATCGCACCTCAGAATGCCTGAGTTTGCTACCTGGCTCCAGCTACTGACTCCAGATTCCTGCTAATGTAGACCCTAGGAGACCCGGACTAAGTTCCTAGCTCCTGACTTTGGCCTGGCCCAACTCAGACTGCTGTGGGTATTTGGAAAGTGAACCAGTACATGGAGCTCACTCGTGCTATGTGTGTGTGTATGCGTGTCTACGTTTCTGTATCTATGTCTCTCTGCCTCTCAAATAAAGGTCCTAGTGTCTCAAAAACTTTAAGGCATTAATGTATTTTCTTCTAGCATTGAGGGTTACAGATGAAAAGCCAACTGCCAATTTGAGTTCAATTTCTTTGAAATGACTTGTTTATCTCCCTGGCAGATTTTAATTAAGATCTTCAAATTATCCTTGAGGTACTAAGACTTTTAAGAAAGTATGTAGTGTTGGTTGGTTGTTTTCTTTTTCTGTTTCTTTTTCTTTTTTCATTTATTATTCTGGATACTCTGGGCCCTTTAAAATTATGGTCCTTCTTCAGCCCTGAAAATTTTTCTTTTATTTCTTTGCCAATTTCCGTCTTCTCGATTCTTTTTTTCAGTTTATGTTTCTAGGGTGAGTCTCATATCTCTTATCACTTCTCCAATATTTTTCTTCTTTTCCTATATCTCTTCTACATTTTGAAGGACATACACTTCACCTTGACTTCATATTTCAAGCTTATTTTGAATTTTTGTTTTGATAATCAACATTTTTAATAGCTAAGAACTGTCTTTTTTTTCTCTTTCTGCTCCTTTTTCATTGCATCTTATTCTTGTTTTATGGATGCAATATAGTCTTGAATTAGAGTGTATAAATCATAAGGGTGTTTTTCTGAGCTAATCTGGTTTCCATTGTGGCCAAGTCTATTTGCCCTGGGCTGTCTCTTGCATGCTTCTTGGTTATCCTTCCACAGTTAAGATAAGTACTACCTAAAGGCCAGAACATGGCGAGCTCTACTCTGGGCACCAAAGCGTGCACTTGGTGCCTTGGTCTTTAGACAGGAGCCTGTCAGAACCTCTCCAGAAGCAGATACAGGATTATCTGTACCCAGGTACAGCACGTGGCCCACACCACCTCCTAACCATTCCTCCTGCTATGAGCCCCTCCTCACTCCTGTCTTCTACCATACCTGCCAACTCCAAGCCCAGAATCCTTTCTACTTTCTAGCAGGTGCATCCATTCCCACGTTCACTGTAGTCCTACTTTTATTTCCAGGTTAGGCCCTTCACTGACTGTTGCAGGCATCAAGAATCCTTTTCCTTTTCTTAGGAATATATTGAGTGCTCCTGCATTGTAGCAATCTCGCTCCCCAATCTGTTTGCCGTGATAGACATATCTGAAGTCACAAAAGTGAAAGAAAATGCTCAACCCACCATCTTGAACAGGAAGGCCCCCTTGAAAATGTGTTTAAATTTTGCAAGGAATTCAAACTACGAACACCGTTCTATGCGCCAACCATCGTGCTTGATTTCCAGGGGCTGCCAGGATGAGAAGTGCTAGAGTAAACAGGAGATGGAGTCTGTTTTTATTAAAAAGTTACTAAAGGAAACTCAAAGTGGACTTGAGAGGATTGTTTCAAAGAGTTCAAGGGTTCAGAGGCCAGGGTGGGCAGCTGCTGGCATTTCCCCTGACTGCAGCTGCCAGAGCACACAAGGTTTGGAGGCCACTTCAGCCCCTGCAGGGCGGACGCAGTGGCTGTCAGTCAAGAGCAAGAGGCCATGCGCTGGGGCTCTGATCCAGGGCTCCTCACCAGCAACTTTTTCTCTGCATCAGCTCAGCTGCCAACCTTCGTGCACACCTGCTTCCCCTGGTGGGGCCAGGAGACTCTGCCTCTCAGAAGAAAGGAAGGAGGCAAGGCTGGATGCTGAAGGAGGTGGGCTTTGATGTGCGACCCGTGCTGATCCACGAGTAACTGCAGGGGCAGAGCCTCTCCAGAGTATTACCAGGGACGCCAACTGCCAAAGACAGAAGCCAGTTGGAGCCAGCTTAAGCAAAAAGGTGATTTTAGGATAAGGGCCTTGGAGAAACTGATGAAACCTAGCAAGATCACGAGGCACAGAACACCCAAGCGTCTCTCAGGCCCTATCTCCAATCCTCACTGTCTCCGGTTCTCTCCTCCAGCAGACTGGCTCTCTCTCCTCTTCAGTCTGCAAAATGGTGCAAAACGGCCACCCCTCAGGTTGGGGGTTCACACCCACTCCTTCAGTATCCAAAGAGACTGGCTGATTTCTCCTTAGATGATGGGCTAGAAGCTTCTGTGCAGGCCACAGAGGAAATATGTCCAGCTGTGAGGGCCATGCAGCCTCTGGAGCAACTGCTTGATGCCACCATCGCTTCAGGTCAGCAACCACGGCCAATCCGTCAGTGATGAGTGGGCACATGGCTGTGTTCCAATAAAACTTTATTTACAAAAACAGGCAGGCGGTGGGCAGGATGTGGCTGCTTTGCTGACCCCTGCCTTAGATACAACTCCACATTAGAAGAAGAATCTAAGTGGCTCAGCATGGGTCAGTGGTCAGTCCCTTAGTCCACAAACGAGAGGCCGCAAAACACAGCAGGAACGTGGGCGTTTGGGAGCCAAAGGCAGCAGCCTAGCGATTCCCAGAGAGGGGAATTTGAAGGAACTCTCGGTAAGGGTCCACTGCATCAGCACCTCACCGTGGAAGCCAGGTGCTATGGGACTATTAGTTCTTAAGTCTCTGACTTCAAGGTAGTCTCAAATAACAGGGCAGCAGGCCCTGTGGCATGGTGAGATCCTCAGAAACACAGTTTTGTTTAGAATGAGACATTTCCCAACTCCCCAGAATAAAAACAGGAAATGCATAAAGAATGTGAGGCCATTAGCCCTGTAAACAACACACATTTCAGGAAGCTTATTCAAAACCGTTACTCTTTCTTAATGGACTTTTAGGGGAAATACTAACATTTCAACCCAAGGCTCTGAAATGGAACAAAAGTAATCCTGAGCTACAGCTGGCTGAGGGACGTGTAGTGGTGCGGCTGAGGGCAGAGTTACGTGCCCAGTGTGGCTGTAACTCCGTCTGTGTCTTTGCTTCCCTTGGTTCCCCTGTGACTGACAGGCCTGTCATGAAAAGCTTGGGGTGTGGGTGGAACCATGCAGCGGTACAGCCACGATGGAAGACAGTGGGCAGTTCCTGGAAAGTCTCACTGTGAGAGCCAGCAACTCCACTCCTGGGTATAGTCCCCAGAGAACTGAAGCCGGGTCTCAAGGAAATGTCTGTACACTCATGCTCACAGCAACATCGTTCACGGCCGCCCAAGTGGGGTGGGGGGACCACGTGGCCATCAGCAGACAAGCAGGTAAAGAAAATCTAGTTTATGCATACAATGGAGTATGCTTCGGAGTCAAAAAGAGGATTTTGACACACACTACAAGGATGCACCTTGAGGCCTTATGCTAAGTGAAACAGAGAAAAGGACAAAGACACCACGTACATCAGATGCCCAGATCAGTTCATAAAGACAGGAAGTGGAATGTGGTTCAAGGGTCTGGGGGTGGGGGGGATAGAAATTATTGTCTAACAGGTATGGAGTTCCAGTTTATGAGACAAAAAAGGGTTACAGAGAAGAAGAGTGGTGACGGCTGCACAATAGCACAAATGCACTTAACACTATTGAACTGTCCACTTAAAAATGGTGAAGATGGGAAATTTGATGCTGTGTTTCACCACAATTTTGATAACTTTTTTTTTAGATTTTATTTATTTATTTGAGAGTTAGAGTTACAGACAAAGAGAGGGAGAGACCGAGGGAGAGGTCTTCCAACCACTGGTTTACTCCCCAAATGGCCACAATGGCCAGAGCTGAGCCAAACCGAAGCCAGGAGCCAGGAGCTTCTTCTGGGTCTCCCATGAGGGTGCAGGGCCCCAAGCACTTGGGCCACCTTCTACTGCTTTCCCAGGCTATAGCAGAGAGCTGGATTGGAAGAGGAGCAGCTGAGACACGAAAGGGTGCCCATGTGGGATGCTGGCACTGTAGGCAGAGGCTTAGCCCACTACGCCACAGTGCCGGCCCCTTCACCACAATTTTTTACAGGTCTGCAGTAGAATAGGTGTCAGCCTCACGAGCCGCACCAGGCTGTGCCAGTGCACAGCGATGGTCTCCAAGTGAAGCGTGGTCCTTGGCCCAGGGCCACTAGCACCCAGGCTTTCCGGGGGTGAGCTTCAGTACGTCCTTCTATTTAGGGGGTTTTCCCTTCTGCCCACAGAAACCACGCAGCAGGTGTTTAGGAACACCAGGATGCTTGCTCCTCTGCACCACCCCCAGGCCTCCCCCCTGAACTGAGGCTGAAGTTCTCTAACCCAGGGAGCTGGCCTTCCCAGAAGGCCCTGGGGCCCAGATGCTGGAACAACTGGGGTGCCCAGGGAGCACCCAGAAGGGAGAGATGGGGACTTTTCTAGGCTGTTGTCTTCCTAACAGCAGTGCACTGTTGACGCCTCCTACACCATCTGCCACCAGGAGCAGAGAGCCCCTCCCTGGACCGGGCTCTGCTGACAACTCCCCTGTACCACCCACACCCACACCTGCCCCTCCCCTGAGCTCAGGGATTCTGAGAGAGGAGGAACCCACTGAACCCCCAGAGCCTGTCAAACCTCACAGAAGAGCCCTGAAATTCCGCTTTCGGTACAAATACTATCAGCGCCTCCTAAAGCCCTCCTGGCCTCAGCCTCGTGCCTCTGAGCTCTGAGCACCTACAGACCTCTGGTCACACCTCCAAGAGTCACTGCCCTGCACTGCCCTTCGCCGGCTCCCCACTGCCCTCGGAAACCGACTCTCAAGGCCATGTGAGCTGATCCCTGCCTACCTCGCCAGTCACCTTCCCACATGTCCCTGCACTTTCCTAGACTAACCCCCATCAAGTCCTTTTCCACTGGGACTGTGGGGGGTTCCCAGGAGAGCATGGTGGCCCCTCTGCTCCCCTGAGGGTCCCAAGTTTGCACGTGTCCTCTGTGCAGCGGGACACCCAGGACAGACCATGCACTTCAGGGCTGCCCCACCCAGCAGAGCAAACAGCACAGGTGCATGGGATGACTGCACAGGACAGGGACCAACCAAGGTCAGGGATCGAACAACGGAAGGGGGGATCGAAGATGAACTGCCAAGCAGGAGTTCTGAAAGGTTCTGGGCTAAGCTCCAGGAGAAAACCGCCTCTTTGCCTCCCTGGAAATACCTACGAGTCAGAAGCCTGGCTGGGAGGCTCTGGAGCTAGCCTGGAGGTAGGAGACGGGTGAGAGTCTGGGTGAGCATCCAGGTGACCTTCTGCCCTGGGACTGTGTGACCCACTTCCTGGCATCTCCAATACCTTCCATTTCTTTGGATTTTCTTTTGTTTTTGAGTCACAGAGTGGGAATTCTTTAAAAAAAAAAAAAAAACATCTTTTACTCTCGCCAAATTCCTAGCCCAGGGGACAGGATTCATGCCCATGCCTGGCCACCATGTTGCCACTTGACAATACCATCAAGATCAGGCCAGAAACTGAAGCAATGGAAGGGAAGCATGGAGTCCTTACCCCTCCCTGGAGCCCTAGGAAGCTGGGCTGAGTGAAATCCCAGCCAGAGGCCGGCCTCTGTGTGCAAGGGTGAGGAGGTGTGGCACAGCCACAGTACCACACCCCTGCCAGGCTCTTCCCCTCAAGCACTCGGCCTCTTGGAACCTCGGCCTCCCCCATCAACAGAGCTGGTGCTAACCCTGCATGTGAGAAGGCTTTGCAAACTGCCAGGCATGATGCCAATATGGGATATAAGACGTTTCTAGGGTAAAGAAGATCCATAGAAAGCTAAGAACTTGATGTCACTGGAAGAATACATAGTCCAAGGCAGATAATGTAACCACTTAGAAAATGACAAAAGCGAAGAGTCACCCCGAAATGGGCAGGGGGCAGGAGTGACGGCTGAGGGCAAGGAAAGTCCCGAGAACCTGACCACGTCCACTGCTCTCAGGACCCCGGGCTGGGCTCTCAGTCCCACTGCGTTGAGACCAACTCTTCTGCATCATCACCAGCTCAAGACCTGGGGCTGGGGCTGGGGCTGTAGCACAGCAGATAAAGCCTGAACCTGCAGCGCCGGCATCCCTTATGGGCACTGGTTCCAGTCCCAGCTGCTCCATTTCTGACCCAGCGCCCAGCTAATGTGCCTAGGAAAGCAGTAGAAGATGGCCTAAGTCCTTGGGCCCCCGCACCATGTGGGAGATCCGGATGAAGCTCCTGCTTCCTAGCTTTGCCCTGGTCCAGCCCCGGCCATTGCAGCCATTTGGGGAGTGAACCAATGGATAAAGACCTCTTTCTCTCTCTCTCTCTCTCTCTCTCTGCCTCTGCCTCTGCCTCTCTTTCTCTGTGGCCAGTAGAGGGTCATAGAGACAAAGGGGCAGCAGCTCTCTCTCTAGTCCTTGAGTATGACCAGAGTCAGGAATCCATCCTGGGGTCCCTGCAGAAGAGGGAGGGGCTGAGGCAAGCAGGCGGTGCCCAGACACCAGGCATTCCTTCCCCAGGGCCTTGGGGACTTGGGCAAGTGTCAAACTCATGGCCCCCAATTCCCCTTAAGTGTGATGGATGGACTGAGTTTTCCTGGCAGTTTAAACACTTTGCATTGATTTGTGTATTAGTTTGTATATTGTTTTGAGAGACCAATTTCAAGAACAGCTTTGCCCATCGTCCATCAACGCTCAGGGGTGCTTTATCTTCATTCAGAGCCGGCTGCTCATCAGACTCCAGGCAGGCTGTTGCCAAGAGATCCTGAAGCCAGGGCCTCCATCCATCACAGCTCAGGGAGCACTCCACCCCAGGTGTGTGAAGGGGACAATTCCACACACTCACTGTCTTTGCTGCGGGAGGAGAGCTGAGTGCTGGTGTCTGGAATTCTTAACAGCTCCAGAGAGGAGAAGGTTGCAGGAATGCTTGCAGCCATTCCACAGATGTGGAAACTGAGTCAAGTGCCACAGACCAGAGACAGATCTAAGCCACAGTTGCATCTTCACAGCATTGTGAACGCACAGAAGGAAATGGGACCTTCTGTCTGAGAATGGGACCTTCCCACGGTACCGCATCTTCCGGCAGAACACACAAGGCACGCCCGGGGATCAGGCACAAGGAACAGCCGTGTGAGCCCTGGCCTCAACTCTGACGCTGTCTGTTTGGATGGCCACAGGCTGTCACCCCCCTCTCTAGGCCTCAGTTCCTCCATCTTAACAACAGTCACCCCTCTGGGCCTGATGCTGTGACAACACGGGCCTGAGAAGCATAACTGCATGGCAGCCTACTGCTATCATCTCTTAAGAACAAGTCCTAATGCGTCACTGATACCCTGTCCCTTCTGAGCCCAGAACACAGAACAAGCCTCCGTACACAGCAGGCACTCAGTAAATGCTCCTGAATGAGCATCAAGATACACCCAGTCTGAACTGTTAGTGGTGGCAGTCATGTCTAATTAAAATCTAGAGGAAAATTCCAGGGACCACCCTTCTGGCACCATCTCACTCCCCCAAGGGACTCATGCCCCCCCTCCCACACCCAAGACAAAACATGTGCCGCCTCAGGTGGGTGAGTGAGGTCCCTGCCCAGGGACAGCCCACCCTCCCAGCCCGGCTGTCAGGACCAGAAACAAAACCTCCATAGCCCCCACTCCCGGCCCCTGTGCTTCTCCTAGTACCTGCTGGGCCCTGGATACAAAGCTACCCGTACCAGCTGGGATGACACCTTTCTCTCCTCCCTCTCTCTCTCTCCCTCCTTGCTTTTTCAAGGACAGAAGAGTCTCTCAGCTTGTTCTTCACCTGCTTCAGATATGCACAGGGTCTTGGCCTTCCACCCCAGATCATCTCCTGGCATCAAAAGGCAGGTGGAGGCAGGGCTGGCAGAAGCCCAGTGCTCTTCTTATCCTGGAATTTCAAGTCTCCAAGGGGCATCAGCACCCAGTGGCCAGCTTTCACTTGGCCCTTCTGCAAGGCCCCCCAGGCTTACCCAGGAAACTTCCAGCTGCAGGCTCTCCCAGAGGGAGAAACTCTTGCTAATGGAGCCACGATAGACTCCTTGTCAGAGGGTGTCTCCAGGACATGGGGGTGTACAGATGCAGAAAATGAGATGGAGCCTAATAAACACTCTTGCAAAAAAATTAAACAGTGGCCTCCAGTCCACATCTGACTCTTGCATGTCCCCATCCATGAGATCCCATAGCCCCTCTCCCACCCTCCCCAGGGCCCCGGGAGGTCAGCATCAGGGTGCCATGGCATTCCACTTACAACCCCACCAAGTTAAGATGCAACATGTCTTTCCCCTCACAGACCTCCAATGCCAAGACCTTGCTCACTTCTGTCTGTAGCCAATGCAGATCAATGCAAGCAATGGATGTTTTCTTTTCCCAAAATTTTCATAAAATACTCCAGTTTCTGAGATCTGGCAGATGTGGTGGCTTAGGGACTTTGTCTCAAGACCTTCCTTTCTTCTGGCTAGCATTTATAATGGCTCAATAAAACTTTTTTTCCAGAAAAAGTTTCTGAACTGTGTAAAAAATTATCTGCTTATTTGAGAGAGAGAGAGGGTCAGACAGAGAGAGACCCCATCCACTGGTTCACTTTTCAAATGGCCACAATGGCGGAGGCTGGGCCAGGCTGAAGCTGGGAGCCAAGAGCTCGGTTTGATGGCAAGGACTCAACTACTTGAGCCATCACCTGCTGCCTCCCAGGGTCTGCATCAGTAGGAAACTAGAGTCAGGAGTTGGTAGGAATGAACTCCAAGCAGGACAATGTGGGATACAGGTTAAATGTCTGTTCCCCCACAAACTTTGTGAAGTACTCTCATCTTTACCAGTATGCAAAGTGAAGCGAATGTCAGCATTGTTTAGAATAGCAAAAGAATAGAAAGAACCAAATTGCGGCTCCATGTAGGAACTGGTTACTGAACACATACACAATGGGGTTCTATGTAGTCACATTTATAAATAAAGATTGAAGAGCCTCTTCCTGTGTTTATGTGGAAAGATACATTTTGTTAATTGAAGAAAAAGCAAGATGCAGAACAGTGTTTACAGTACGTTGTTGCCTTGTGTTAAATGAAAGAGGAATAAAGAATATAGGTTTGCACCACCGTGTACACACATTTATTTCATCATCGGGAGGATAAGAAAGGATCCATGGAGACCAGCCTGAGTAGGAACACAATAAGCAGGTGAGGCAGGCACAGTGGGGAGAAGCACCATGAACTCTGTGAATGCAATACCTAGCCAAGCCGGCATACTCCCAGCAGTCAGACCCGGAGGAAACCTTAGAGCTTCTATTTGAAGCTAGAGTTGTGCACCTGGCTTCCTGGCCCACCTACTTCTCAGATCTACACAGTATGGATACCAGAACCTAAGGCCCTCAGCCCCGATCAGCTTTCTCAGGGATACCACCAGACTCCATTCCCCCCAGGCAGGGTACAACGAGGCACGGGCGATGCCTTGAACCAGAAGCCCCTAACAAAGCACCTGGCACATACCCACTATTAAAAGAGAAATGACAACAAATCTGGTTTTGCAGGTCTCAGTTGCAGCCTCAATCAAACATGGCTCTGAATGCTCCACCCCACCACACGGGGTTGTATTTACAGCCAGAGAAAACCACGTGGCCAACAGAAAACAGAAGTGATGGACCAGTGGGTGAAGTTGGCCTTACGAGACCCAGTCTGCAGCTCAGCAGCTGTGATTGGCTGACACCAAGCTCTCGTCACAAGAACAGGTCACAGGGTGGGACTTGGTGCAGTGGTTAGGACGCCATTTGGGACACCTGTATTGCATATTGGGCTGTCTGGGTCGGTTCCCAGTTCCTTCATTTCTTTTTTTTTTTTTTTTTTTTTTTTTTTTTTTTTTTTTTTTTTGGACAGGCAGAGTGGACAGTGAGAGAGAGAGAGACGAGAGAGAGACAGAGAGAAAGGTCTTCTTTTTGCCGTTGGTTCACCCTCTAATGGCCACCGCGGCTGGCGCACCATGCTGATCCGAAGGCAGGAGCCAGGTGCTTTTTCCTGGTCTCCCATGCGGGTGCAGGGCCCAAGCACTTGGGCCATCCTCCACTGTACTCCCAGGCCATAGCAGAGAGCTGGCCTGGAAGAGGGGCAACCGGGACAGAATCCAGCGCCCCGACCGGGACTAGAACCTGGTGTGCTGGCGCCGCAGGCGGAGGATTAGCCTATTGAGCCACGGCGCTGGCCTAGTTCCTTCATTTCTAATTCACCCTTCTGCTAATGCACACGCTGGGAGTTCTGGGCTCCTGTTTCTATCTGACCCTGCCCTGACTATTGGAGGCCTTTTGGGAATGAGCCAACATATGAAAAAACTGTCTCTGTCTGTGTTTGTGTTTGTGTGTGTGTACAGTGTGCAAGTCTTCCAAATGAAATAAAAATAAATAAATTTTAATTTTTTTTAAAAAAAGAGCAGGTCACACAGTCTGTTTATGTACCAAGTTAGGTTATATACAGAGAAACCTTCAGACCAAGTTTAGCTCAATTTAACACTACTGTTTATGAAGTTTTCTTTGAATAGCCCTTGTCTCGATGGTTGAGGAACAGTGTTTTTTCTTCATACTATTTGTTGAACTCTTTACTTAGTGGAGGGTTAATCTTATATGTATAAAGTTAATTAAAAATAGATATCAGTAAAAAATAAGAATGGGAATAAGAGAGGGAGGAGGAAGAATGGTGGGAAGGAGGGCAGGGTGAGAATAATCACTATGTTCCTAAATTTGTATTTATGAAATGCCTGAAGTTTACATACTAAATAAAAGGTTTCTACGTAAAAAATAAATAAATAAATAAATAAAGTTTTCTGAATGAATAAATGTTGTGCTATACTTCCTGTGATCCCCGAATCTCTGCAGAGGCTAATTAATTAATTAATCACAGCCTGAGAATGGTGGCGATTTGCAGTCTCCAGCCACGACAGAGTCACATTTTCCCAACAGCCATGAAAGGTAGGAGCTCAGGCATCTTGGCAGAGGGACAGATAATAAAGGGGAGAGGTGGGTCTTTTAACCCCTGCCAGTGACAAGCCACGAGCCATTGCCTGTGTGGTACCAAATTGCAGACCAGCCCACATAGAGAGCAAGCGATTAGGGAAACATGGCCAGTGTTTAACATGCCTAACATAGCACTCCGGAGGAGAGAAAGTGCTCATTTCCATATCCAACAGAACCAGTTGCATCGGCCGCAGAAGCGCTGTGGTGCGCTGCCTCCTGCCTACCCTCCTCCTTCAAGGCCAGACTCGTTTAACTCCAAACCTGTTTGTGGCAAGATGGCCGCCAGACATCCTTCTGCTCAACACCTGTAAGGGGTGCCGGGCTGATGACGTGCGCATGCAGACAGGCACGGTGCTCACACCAGCCCCGGGCAAAAGCTTAGAACTCTCCAGAACATAGCAAGCTCATCATTAATAACACGAGGCAAGCCACGCGGCTGTATCTAAGCAGGGATGGCCGAGTTCCGAGGGAGACGAGGTAAGGACAACACCACGAGAAACTCCCAGACTGAGTGAGGCCACTGATGATGGATGAGTGTTTGGTGAGTCAAAGAAATCTAGGGCTTATGAGGAGAGCCACGCTGGGGAACTGCTGGCCACCAGAGGCGTGTTTGGGTCCTCAGACACGCTGGGCTGACTACTGCACTGGCAGCAGCGAGCTTTCAAAGCCGCCAGAGGGAGAATGGGTAAGTGAGACGAATGGAGATCAAATCCCATTATAACCAATCCCATTACAAAGAAAACTTCACCTGAACAAAAACATACCCGAGCCCCGGGCATTGGCCCTTAATAATCACCTATTGTTCAGATCACCAGTGCAAAGCGTGCCGCTCTCTGTCCTAGGTGAGAGTCTCCAGTTGTAACAACGGCCTGGCACACCCCACTTACCATGTGATGGATCACTGGCAGCACAGGGCAGTATCTGCATGCCTTTCCCACCTGCTGACTGTGGGAGGTGACTTCTGAGACTCCCTGTCAGAGGGTGATGCTGTGAAACATTCTCAGGCATTGGTCTCGATAAGAATCTACACCTGCTCTCAGAGCGCCCCATCAAATCAGTCACCTCACTCCAGGGTCAGCAGGAAGACCACCGAAAATATTAGATGACCCCCTCCAAACAAGCTGAGCCAAAAATATTTTGAGGTTCATAAATGTATTACCTCATTTTTAATTGCTAGAGGTTTGAACCCAATCTTTAACCTACCTTTTCATTTTTGATTACTTTTTCACATGTAAGAGTTTTTATTTTTATGGACTTATACATGGGGCTATTTCCTATTTTATTTTTTAATTTAATTGACTCTATTTAGGGTGGACAACATGATGTTTTGATACACATACAGTGAAATAGTTACTATGGTCAAGCAAACTAATATGTCCATCATCCCATAGTTACTCATTTGTATGTGTGTGTGTTTTAAGAGTACTGAAATCTGGCCGGCGCCGTGGCTCAATAGGCTAATCCTCCACCTTGCGGCGCCAGCACACCGGGTTCTAGTCCTGGTTGGGGCGCCGGATTCTGTCCTGGTTGCCCCTCTTCCAGGCCAGCTCTCTGCTGTGGCCCGGGAAGGCAGTGGAGCAGGGCCCAAGTGCTTGGACCCTGCACCCCATGGGAGACCAGGATAAGCACCTGGCACCTGCCTTCTGATCAGCGCGGTGCGCCGGCCGCAGCGCGCCTGCTGCAGCAGCCACTGGAGGGTGAACCAACGGCAAAAGGAAGACCTTTCTCTCTGTCTCTCTCTCTCACTATCCACTCTGCCTGTCAAAAAATAAAAAATAAAAAAAGAGAGTACTGAAATCTACTCTGTAGCACAAATCCCACATGCCTAAGAATGTGTAGCACAGCCTCATTTTCAATGGAAAAAGGATTAGAAACACCATGCATGCCCATCAATGAAAGATCGCATGAATATGATGCATTCCTACCATGGAAACATGTGCAGCAGTCAAAATTAAGGAACTAGAGCTACTGCATCAACACGGATCCCTGGCACAGGGCGGAAAAAGCAAGTCTGGGGCAGATATAAGCAATGTGCTGTCTTTATATAAAGCAAAAAGCCATGTTTTAGGGAGACACAAATGGATATTAAAAGGTTTCAGACACTTCCGGAGATAAAAACACCGTATTAAGAACATGGATTTCATCATGGGACCAGGTAATGCTGCAGGGTTCCAATCATACTTATGAAATGTTGTTTCTTACACTGAGCATATGTTAAATAATTCTTTGAAGTTTTCTAAGAATATAAAATATCTCATAATTTAAAGTAAAAAGGAGTCTGTGACCAAGAGAGCTTGGAATAAAACACACTACACTGGCATCCGTGACCCCTCGGAACTAGATTAATTTGGCGTCGAGACCACATTTCTCCCATGGCTCCCTCTGCCCACAGCCTCTGCCGCCAGGCCTGCCCTGGGGTGCAGGTGTCCTGGCTCCCATTAGTGGATCATGGAGCTGACAGCCTGCTGGCCCCTGGTTTCAGGAGGAGGCCCAAGTTCTACTGAAGACAAGTTCACACACTCTATTTCACTTGCAGGGGCCCTGAACTTGGACCATCATCTGCTGCCCTCCCAGGTGCATTAGCAGGGAGCTGGATCAGAAACACAGCAGCCAGGGCTCATGCGGCCTCTGTTTAAAGACCTTGTCTAATCTCTCTTGGTCTCAGGTTTTTATTAAAGGGGAATAATGACAGGAACAGAACTGTTAGCTTTGACTCACTCATCCTCCCAAACTTAATCAGGACTGACCTCCCAAAGAGGTGGGGTTTGAAACGGAATATTCCAAAGAGCCATCAACTTAGAGCAGTATCTCCCCAAAAGCCATTCTCAGAGGTTTATTAGAAGTTGATGGTGGTGGGGGCAGTTTTCCTGGTCAAATTAGTTTGGGGCCAGCAGGCATTTAGCCCAGTGGTTACGACATCCATGTTCCAAGTGCCCACATTCAGCCCCTGACTCCAACTTCCTGCTAATGCAGACCCTGGGAGACAGCAGTGATGCCTCAAGTAGTTGGGCTCCTGCCACCCATGAGGGAAATCCAGATTGCGTTTCAAAGTTCCCAGTCACAGCTCCAGCCTAGCAACCCCTGGCCTTTGTGGGCAATTGGAGAGTAGATCAGTTCAGGTGGATGTCTCTCTCCTTCTCTCCCTCCCTCCCCCACTTTCCCATTAAATATTGGTTAAAAGAATAACTCGGGGAGATTCTGCACACTATATTCCCCTGTTAGATGGTAGTACTATGTTTTTAGCAAAGTCTTATGGAAACTGGTCTATTTCATTTAACTCAGTATACGTCCCAGGCTAGTTTGGTCACAGGACATTTCTTTCAGACACTGGTTTAAGAAACACTAACCTGAATGAATAATAACAATAAATCCACAATGCAGGCCTAGGACTCAGGCCCTGTGTGTCCTGTCCCAAGGTTGTAGGTCCAGTCCCTCTTAGCAAACAGAATCCCACAAACCTCTGTCCCTGAAGCTGAGTGATTTGCATGACCGCTCCAGCCCTGAACTGGGGTCTGAAGCAGGGTCACGCCCTGTGTCTTGGATCTCAGTGACAACTTTCGACCCCTTGGGAGAGTCCAAAAATCTGCAGCCATGTGAGAAAAATGGCAGCATGGAGTTAAACACAAGAACACCCTCTTCTCTTCTCTGCTTTTCTTTCCTTTCCTTCCAATTTCCTACCCTGGTTTCTAATCTCCTCTGACCACCACCTGCTACAAGGCATCCGCCAGACATCCAGAAGGTTCCCTCAGGTCAGTCTCTGCCTCCACCACCTCTCCAGATCAGTCGCTATATTATAGACATCAGGAGACCAAAAGGAAAAAAGAAGCCACCATAAATCCTTTGTTGGTCCGGTCAGCATTATCTCATAGCATTCAGCAAAACCTTGGAATTTCAAGACTATTAAGAGGAGCTGGTTTAACCCACTTCCTCTCGGAGCACCAGAGGGGTAGCCTGGCTTGCCTAGGGTCACATCAGCAGTTAGTGAAAGGGAAAGACCCCAACTCATCTCCTGACTGCAAGAAGGGTGTCACTTCTACCGTACTGGCATCTATGGCAAGCCTTATGGAAAACTTCTTTTTTTTTTTTTTTTTTTTTTTTTTTGACAGGCAGAGTGGAGAGTGAGAGAGAGAGACAGAGAGAAAGGTCTTCCTTTGCCGTTGGTTCACCCTCCAATGGCTGCCGTGGCCGGCGCACCGCGCTGATCCGATGGCAGGAGCCAGGAGCCAGGAGCTTTTCCTGGTCTCCCATAGGGTGCAGGGCCCAAGCACCTGGGCCATCCTCCACTGCACTCCCTGACCACAGCAGAGAGCTGGCCTGGAAGAGGGGCAACCGGGACAGAATCCGGCGCCCCAACCGGGACTAGAACCCGGTGTGCCGGCGCTGCTAGGTGGAGGATTAGCCTAGTGAGCTGCGGCGCCGGCCCTATGGAAAACCTCTAAGCATCAGCTTGAGCCTGCTCGTCCCTGTGGGATTTCCAAAAACATCCGACTGTGATTGATGCCACTGTCAAGCTCACAGAGGAACATTTTCAAGATCCGCTCTCTGTGAGGTCAAAACTGCGCTTACCTCATGGATGGGACGGCTCCC
This sequence comes from Oryctolagus cuniculus, assembly GCF_964237555.1. NCBI lineage: Eukaryota > Metazoa > Chordata > Mammalia > Lagomorpha > Leporidae > Oryctolagus > Oryctolagus cuniculus. The sequence goes on from NC_091434.1 coordinate 168,616,254, forward strand.
AAGAACACGGGGGCACGTGCAGAGTGACCGCTTCCGTGTTCAGACAATGAGTCATCCCCCTGGATGTCACTGGGCTTGGAACATCCTGAAAGAGAAGGCAGGAAGGACAGCGATGTTGAAGTCTCAGCGGAGTGTGCTGATGGAGACATGTTCCAGTCAATGAAAGGCAAAGAGCCATCTCACATTCCCTCCCTAACTGGCTGATAGCCAATGATCAATAACGCGCTGGACGCCAGGAGCTGTTCTAACAGGGGAAGGACGGAGCCAAATTCACAGGACAGTTTCTACAAACATCCCAGACTTGGCCGTTTTCTGGGTGATGCTGGTTTGTGTAGATCAAGGAGAAGTGTATAACCAGATGGAAAAAGACGTTAAGATCCATACTGAGGCACTGAACTTTTATGTCAATCCATGCAGCAAAGCCAGAAAAACATCTCCAGTCCCTGCCTCCCGAAAGTGTATAATTGCATGCAGATCCAGAACACATACATGTGACAAATTTAAGACATGTATGGAAAAACAAATGAGAACATGGCAAGCAATTTAAAGAGAACCCCATATACTTCCGGCACTGGAGAAAAGCGAAAGAGATGTTCAAGTGGGATGGGGGTGGTTAAGGAAGACCATAAGAGGAAGTAGGAGGCAAGCTGGTACCAAGAGGATTGGAAAAAAGGATCACCTTGGTGGTGAATGCCTAAGCACGCAAATGGTTTGTATGGGCACCCACAAGAGAGTACACGGTGATGTGGATGGTTGTTCCGTTAGCAAAATATACTCCTCAAAGCAAGTGATCCTGTCCAGTGTAGACAATGGCCTTAGGAAACAGATAAGACATGGAATGTCTCCATTTTAGAGGGGAAATTGGCTTAGTAAAGGGAAGTGCCTTGACCAAGGGCTCCTGGCCAATAAGTAGTAGAGCTAAATCGTTAATCTTGGTCTTTGGGTTCCAAGGATAGAGCATTTTAGAGGTCCTTTAACAACCCTAATAGAATTAGAAACCTAAACAAAATAATAGCTTTTAAAAGAACCCAGGATGGAGGCTGATACTGTGGTGGTAGGTGAAGTCACTACTTGTGACTCGGCACATACTGACGTGCTGGGTCAAGTGCTGGCTGCTCTGCCTTCAATCCAGCTCTCTGCGAATGTGCCTGACGTGGCAGCAGAAAATGGCCCAAGGATTTGTACCCCGTCACTTTTGTGGGAGCCCAGGAGGGAGTCCCTGGCTCCTGGTTTCAGCTTGACTATTGTGGCCATTTGGAGAGTTAACCAATAGATGGGAGATCTCCCTCTCCCTTTTCCCCTCTCCCTCCTTCCTCCCTATCATGCTACCTTTCAAATAAATAAATCTTCTTAAAAATAATTAAAAATAAAAGAACCCAGGAGGCGCATGTTACAGATGAAGGATATGCTATATATTTCCTGAGGATTCAATATTCATGAATGTGACCTATTAGATTTGTTAGTCCAGAGTCACGGAAAATGGGGCAGGCATCTGGCTTAGCAATTAAGTCACTGCTTAGATGCCTACATCCCATATCAGAGTGTCTGGACTCAAGTCTAAGCTCTGCTCTGGAGTCTAGCTTCCTGCTAATGTGGACCCCAGTAAGTACTGGTGATGGCTCAAGTGAATGGGTTCCTGCCACCCTTCGAGACTTGGAATGAGTTCTCAGATTCAGCTTCAGCCTGGTCTAGCCCTAACCATTGCAGGCATCTGAGGAGTGAACCAGAGAATAGGTGTTCGCTGTGTGTCTATGTCTCTCTCTCTCTCTCTAATAAATAAATTAAAATTTTTTGGGAGTCATGGAAGATTAATTAATGTGTTCAGGGCACAGTTTCAGTGTATCAGAGAGCAGGACTGAGAACATGGCTATAAGCCATTGGTTTCTTAATTTACCAAGGTACCTCAGTCTGTAAAATGGGGTGGGGGGACAGTAGAGAGCAGTAACAAATGAAGGCCTTAGTATTTAAAAAAACGAAACTGTGGATGCACAAATCCTCAGAAAAATATCTCCAATTACCTACTTAACCCTGGATTGCCCAAGATCTTTCTACATGCAAAGATTGGCATGTTACTCTTAACTTGGAGATAAACTGGGCTGGACACTTACTCTTCTCTCCCTGTAGCCTGACTTCAGGAGACCCCAGCTGGAACACAGCCACAGCTCTGCTTAAAATCATCTACCCTTAAAGAGCATCCAATGTAAGTTTGCTTAACTTTTTATCCCTAGTTAAAAAGGCCAGAGATACACTTGGTAAATACTTTGGATCTAATTAAATCTGATTGTATTATGAAATAGAATCAGTATATTCAACTGTTTACATTTTGAAATTCCAAAGGGATGCTACGCTCTCCGGAGCCAGAGCTACAGCCTCTGCATATGGAACACAAAGCCCCTCTCTCCACCTGGTCCACAGCTCAGAAGCATACAAGCCTCAAGATGAACCCATTCTCAGGCGTTCCAGGAGAAACCATACCTTACACCTTAATTTGCTCTCTGAAACATGGTTAAATCTTCTACCCTCACACACATGAAGGGTGCCCTGTTGGTGTTTCTCAAACTGGGCCACACATTGGAATCACGGGGGCTCCTAAAAGTCCCCAACCGCCGGTGCCACCTCCAGGGGTATTGATTTGTTTCACATGGAGAATGGTCTGGAGTTGCAGTCTTTAAAAGTTTTCCTGGTCAGGGGCCAGTGCTGTGGCTCCCTTGGTTAATCCTCCGCCTGCGGCACCGGCATCCCATATGGGCGCCAGGTTCTAGTCCCGGTTGCTCCTCTTCCAGTCCAGCTCTCTGCTGTGGCCCGGGAGGGCAGTGGAGGATGGCCCAGGTCCTTGGGCCCCTGCACCCGCATGGGAGACCAGGAGGAAGCACCTGGCTCCTGGCTTCGGATCGGCGCAGTGCCGGCCGCAGTGACCATTTGGGGAGTGAACCAATGGAGGGAAGACCTTTCTCTCTGTCTCTCTCTCACTGTCTGTAACTCTACCTGCCAAATAAATTTAAAAAAAAAAGTTTTTCTGGTGACTCTAATGGACAGCCAAGGTTGAGAATGACTGCAGCTTAATGACCTCCAGAACCTACATTTTAAATTCCATCCAGGAGGGCAGGCGCCGCGGCTCACTAGGCTAATCCTCCACCTAGCGGCGCCAGCACACCAGGTTCTAGTCCCGGTCAGGGCGCCGGATTCTGTCCCGGTTGCCCCTCTTGCAGGCCAGCTCTCTGCTGTGGCCCGGGAGTGCAGTGGAGGATGGCCCAAGTGCTTAGGCCCTGCACCCCATGGGAGACCAGGAGAAGCACCTGGCTCCTGCCATCGGATCAGCGCGGTGCGCCAGCCATGGTGGCCATTGGAGGGTGAACCAACGGCAAAGGAAGACCTTTCTCTCTGTCTCTCTCTCACTGTCCACTCTGCCTGTCAAAAAAAAAAAAAATTCCATCCAGGAGCTCAGACACCCAATTCCAATCTTCTGTTTGAGCTCCTTCCTGCTCCTTAAACCATGCATTCACGTTGTTCACTGGACTAGTCAATCTGGATATCTGGGTGGCTTCTGCAACTGCAGAAGTGGCAACTGGAACTCGGAACTTCTCACCTCCCACATGTCTCCCTCTCAATGGTTTCCACTGTAGCTCTAACCTGAAACCTAGAAGCCCTCCTTGACTCCTCCCCTTTCCTCATTTACCACATCATACCCATTAGCAACCAAAGTTGATCTCATGCCCATGATGGTAGATAGTACCCAAGGTGACCCCCAATATTCCTCACCTTCTGGTTTTCATACCCTGTGTTTGCCCTCCAACTTTGTGCCAGAGTTGGCCTGTCTGACCAATAATATATAGCAGAGTTGTTGGTACATCACTCCAGAGATTAGATTATAAAAAGACTAACTTCACTTCTGTCTTGTTTCCTCTTTTCTCTTTCTCCTCCTTTTCTCTCTCTCCCTCCTTCTCTCTCTCTCTCCTCACTAAAGAAGCAAACTATTCATATTAAGAATAACCTTTGACAGGTCCATTTGATACAAGACAGAAGCCAGAAGCCCCTGGCCACCAGCCAGGAAGGAACCGACTTTTTTTTTTTTTTTTTTTGACAGGCAGAGTGGACAGTGAGAGAGAGAGACAGAGAGAAAGGTCTTCCTTTGCTGTTGGTTCACCCTCCAATGGCCGCTGCGGCCGGCGCACCGCACTGATCTGAAGCCAGGAGCCAGGTGCTTCTCCTGGTCTCCCATGGGGTGCAGGGCCCAAGCACTTGGGCCATCCTCCACTGCACTCCCTGGCCACAGCAGAGAGCTGGCCTGGAAGAGGGGTAACTGGGACAGAATCCGGCGCCCCAACCGGGACTAGAACCTGGTGTGCCGGCGCCGCAAGGTGGAGGATTAGCCTAGTGAGCCGCGGCGCCAGCCAGGAACCGACTCTTTCAATAACTGCATGAGCAGCTTGGAAGTGGATTCTTGAGCCTGGTTTCTCCTTGAGATGTCTGCAGCCCCAGGCAACAGACTGAACGTCAGCTCATGAGAGACTGGTCCAGAGACACCCAGCTAGGGGCTCCTGGATTCCTAACGCTCAGAAGCTCTGTGATACACGTGCATATGGTTTTAAGCTGCTAAATTTTGGGTTAATTAGTTATACACACACACAAAAATAACATGCCCCTCCACATGATTGCATTCCATGGCTACCACATGACTCCAAGCCACCTGCCTTTCTCATGTGGACTTCCACAATGGCCTCCAAAAACATCTCCCTTTTCCCACCTCTGCTTCCATTCCCACAATCTTCCATTCTCATTTCTATTCTGAAAGTTAATTCACAGGGCCAGCACTGTGGGGTAGCGGGTAAAGCCACTGCCTGTATTTCTGGCATCCCATATAGGCACCGGTTCTAGTCCCTGCTGCTCCACTTCTGATCCCGCTCTCTGCTATGGCCTGGGAGAACAGTGGAAGATGGCCCAAATCCTTGGGCTCCTGCACCCATGTGGGATATGCAAAATGAACTCCTGGCTCCTGGCTTTGGGTCAGCGCAGCTCCAGCCATTGCAGCCAACTGGGGAGTGAACCAGCAGATGGAAGACTGACTGACCGACCTCTCTTTCTCTCTCTCCTTCTCCATGTAACTCTTTCAAATAAATAAACAAATCTTAAAAAAAGTTAATTTACATCCCTCTCTTATTTAACCCTTTTCTAGGACTCTCCATTTGACTTAGAACAAAACCCAGCTGCCCACAAGTCTTTCATGGCCTGATTCCAGTCTATGCTTGCAATTTATTCGCACGCCTCTCTTCCTATTTCTTAGAGTGTTCCAGCCACACTGGACCCTCATTTTATACCAAGACTCTTGCTTTCCTTTATGATCGGAGGAACTGGAGGAAAGAGGGACATCTGACATCAAGAGAACAGGATCCTAGTAACATTGCTCAAAATAGAAATGACTTTTTGCTACATCGCTGACAAGCGTTCATCAAGCTTGGAGGCAAAGTACTGGAGTGTGGAAAGAAAACAGGTGCTCTGCTTCTGCAATATGTTGGGCCACATGAGGAGAAAACTATTTCCTGGGACAGGACAGCTAAAAATTATGGATATAGCATAGTTTAAGACGATGGCTGAGTTGTCAGCAGAGTAAGGAAGACAATCAGAGGAAATAATTAGAAGGGAAAAAAATCCAGTGGAGATTCACACTCTGTGTAGGCATTTTCCTGTAGGAAATCCATAGCCTTCCTGATGGCCCAGAGCCAGCCATCAAACAAACTAGGGAAAAAGAAGCCCTAGGGCCCAACAGTTTGGGATCCTTGTTGGCTAGATTCCTGCAGGTGACACCTCAGTGGCCCCCAGAAAGAGATCTGTCTGGCTCAGCCTGGACCCTTAGAATAGGAAGACAAGAGGAAGAAACCCACCCTAAAACTTCCTATCACAAGATAATATATGTAAGGATTCACAAATGGAATCCATATCCCCTTTGGGGTTAGAAGAGGAAAAGTATAAGGAGAAGCATCAACATTTACTGAAAACTGACGATGGGATTCTAAACATCTGGCAGAAGCAATACAAATTCTCTACAGAGGATGCAACTGGACCTTCAACTCAGGCCTCTTGGGATTTTCACAGATGAAGAGCAAAACCACTGCCTGCATGGGAGCCAGAATCAGCAGGGACATTTAAGCTGCAGAATTAGATCCACAGGGCCTACAGGTATTGAACGATCAGACAAAAAATTTTAGATAGCTAACCAATAAGGTTTTTAAAAGTAAATGGAATTTATAGTATTATAAAGGAGCAAGAGATCACCAAACTTTACCAAACATAAATATAAATTCTTGAAGTGGAAATTACAATAAACTGAATTTAAAATCATGGGATGGGTTAAACAGCATGTTAGACTCAGCAGAAGCACACCTAGAAAACTGGAGGATATGGCTGAAAATTGCCCAAAAAGTACCAGGGAAGAAAAGGTGAAAAATATAAATAAGAGATTCAGAGACAGGGAAGAAAGAATGCAAATATACAACATAGGTATAATTGGGGTTCCAGAAGCTACAAATAGAAAGAAAGGGAGATAAGAAATATTAGAAAAGATAATAGCTTAGAATTTCCCAAAGTGAAAAAATTTCTTAGTTTCAGGAAATTCAGCCAATTCTATGCAAGAAACTTCGTAATGAAATTACAAAGAACCAGAGTCAAAGACTCTCTCACAAACAGAAACTTCAAGGAAGGAGGGAGGGAAGGCAGCTTGGTTGGTTACAAAGATTAGTCTGACAGCTGACCTGAACACCAACAGGAAAGCCAGAGGTGGTAAAACAAAATCTTCAAAACGCAGAGAAATGGCTATCAACCTACAACTGTCTTAAATATATGCATGGAAACTGTATTTCAAGAACCAAGGGAACATACAGCTATTTAGACATATCAAGGCAGAATTCACAACAGCAGACTTTCACTAAAGGAATATCTGAACTAGAGGACGTACCTCAAGAGGAAGAAAAATTATACCAGAAAAAAAATTACAAAATGCAAAAGGGATTATTATGCAATAAAAATAGCAAATGTGTGTAGAGAAAAATAAACATGACTACATGAATCATAATACACACATCTGATTTGTGGGATGAAAAATAAATCAAATTCAGGATTAAAAATTATCTAAAACATAAAATCTTATGCTCATAGAATTTACCCTCCAGTGAGAAATATGGACAACCAGCAATTAAGGAAGTTTTTTAAAAAAGATCATCCAAATAGTGATGAGTGCTACACAAAGAATTTGAATGGGACAGCGAGTGCGAGGGCCACAGATCTGGAAGCCACTGAGGACTCAGGGAAGCCTTATCCACACAGAACAGCAACACACGAGCTAAGATCAGGAGACCAGGAGGGAGCCCCTTGGAGTCACGGGCTATCGCACTCCAGGCAAAGAGGAGCTAACACAAAGCCCCCTGGGCTGTCTGAGTCAACATCTGTGAACTTTGGTTTCTCCATCTCTAAAGGGGGGGGTGATATTTGCCAGGCTGAACGAGCTTTTTTAGCCCTAGCCCTAACCCTAACCCTAACCTTAGCCCTAGTCCTAGCCCTAACACTAACCCTAACACTATCCCTATCCCTAGCTCTAACCCTAACCCTAACCCTAACCCTAGCCCTAGCCCTAGCCCTAGCCCTAGCCCTAGCCCTAGCCCTAACCCTAACCCTAACCCTAACCCTAACCCTAGCCCTAGCCCTAGCCCTAACCCTAGCCCTAGCCCTAGCCCTAGCCCTAGCCCTAACCCTAACCCTAAAATACTGCAGCATTTTTGGTTGCTATTGTACACGGTCATTTTACGGGGCAGTCTTGCTTCCTGTGAAGAATCGGGTCGGAGGACCTGGCAGGTCAACACTGAACAGTTCTAGGCTTGACCGTCCTTGGGCAGTCCCGCTGAGACCCAGTGCCCATCCTCAGCTGTTCAATGAGAACCATGCAGTCACCACACAGACAAAAGGACACTCAGTCCCAAGCTGAAGCTGCGCTTAGGACCGACAGATGAAGTCTGTACTTCTCACTTCTAGCCTCCACCTGCACTTGACTTAGCGACAAGTGACAGTCAGCCCCCTGCCTCCCCCAGAGGGTGCTTTCTTTTCTGGCCTCAAAGGAGACCCCTCTGTTCCCTCCCACCCCAGAGGCTGCTCCCTCTCGGTCCTTGTTGGGTCCTTATCCACCCTCACCCAGCAGTGCCACCCCAGCAAATCCCAAGTCTGAATTTCCCAACTGAATTCCAGCCTCTCACATCCCATTGCCTGCTCTGTATGTTAATAACACAGCAGGGGTCTTACATTTAAGCCACCCAAGCAGAATCCTGAGTCCCCACTGCCACACCCTACCTCCCCCAACGCCTTCTCCCCATCCTTACAATCAGTGACTTCCTTCTCACTTCCCACGTGGGACCTCACAACTTTACCTTTAAAGCATCTGCACAATCCTACCATTTTTCCCATCTCCACCACTCACGCCCTCCGCTAAACCACCATTCGCCCTAATCCAGACTTCTGAGACTATTAGACCTGTTAGGTCTCCCAGCTTCTGCCCTGACCTCATAGGAACCTGTCGCACAACCAGAGTAACCATGTCAGACAAAGGTCAATCCTACCTCCTGTCCACTCAAAACCTCCCGGTGGCGTCTCCCATCACTCAAAGTCAGGTTCAGAGTCATTGCCATGCAAGAAGGCCGCTCCAGCTCAGGCCCGAGTCACCTCCTGGATTGCACCTGCGGCTCTTCTCACCCCGGCTCACTCCACAACAGCCACAGCCGGCTTCCTCGTGGTGCCACCAACGCCGTGAGCATCGCCCTACCTCAGCTGGGACGCCTGCCACCTGCTCTTCCTGCCGCCTAGCCACGCCCCTCTCATCACAGCAGGCGCTCCCCTCCTTCCCACAGGGGTCTTTCCTCAGGGTCTCATCAGAGAGGCCGCACCAGCTGCTGGGTCTCTCTCCTGGGCACTCGCCATGGTCAGCACACCACTCCCTCTCCTGCACCGGGATGCTCATGCACTCTAACAGCCAGGAACCCATGCTGGAACCACGCCAGGCCCAGGGTGCCGGCCCAGTATGGGTTGAATCCATAAATCCATGCAGCGTGGGGTCCTCTGCGGATGGCTGGTACGTATCAATTGTGTCCAGGAAACCGATGGCTTTAACATGTTCAGAAAGACAGGATCACAAAGTCTGCGGTAGGAGCAAAGGCAGGCACAGTCTTCGAGGTGAACACCCCTAGGTCCAGGTCGTGGAACGCCTTGAATGGCCGGCCAGAATCTAGATTTCTGTTTTCTTAACCACACATGATGGTAAAACACATTATAGGTTTTTGAGTATAACACTGATCCAAGCTGTCTCATAAACAACTTTCATTTGGGTAATTTTTTTTTTTTTAAATCCTGCTTAGATCCATTTGGAAGCAACTTGACATTTTCCGTTTATATTAGCTGGCTTCCAGTCCATGTTGACAAATACGGTTCCTGCTCAGTGGTCCTCGGGGGTCCCCTGCACCACGCGGGCTGGGACCCCCGGGCCCTGAGACGCCGCGAGCAAGGCGGTGTTGGCGGCTGGGCCTCCTGGACACCTTTCACGCTCACTACACACGTGTGCTCCAAACGTGGCACCTGCGCGCCACTATATATAGCGAGCCCAGAGCCTGTTTCCACGTCGCAGGGGTGGGTTCTTGCCAGCGGCTTCCTTCCAAGCCAGGGAGTCGAGAAAAAAAAAAAAAAAAGCTGAGGGAACACAGCGGCAGAGGAGAGGGCCGGGCCCCATCTGCCGCCAGCTCCGCCACGCACGCCGAGCGCTGAGGAGCGCCCACGTGGGCTTCACGCGGCCGCCGCGGCTCCACAGTCGCGCAGCGGTGGCAGGGGGAGCGCACCAGGAGAGCCCACGCCGAGAGGCGGCGCCGCCGGGAGCTGACGGGAGCCCAGACGTCTTTTAAGGCGTTTGCACTTGACACGCGACAGGAGGGGGGCCGGCACTGTGGCTCAGTGGGTAAAGCCGCCGCCTACAGTGCCGGCATCCCATATGGACGCCGGTTCGAGTCCCGGCTGCCCCACTTCCCATCCAGCTCTCTGCGGTGGCATGAGGAAACAGTAGAAGATGGCACCCACGTGGGAGACCCAGAAGAAGCTCCTGGCTTCTGATCCACGTAGCTCCGGCCGTTGTGGCCAATTGGGGAGTGAACCACCGGATGGAAGACCTCTCTCTCTCTGCCTCTCCTCTCTCTGTGTAACTCTGACTTTCAAATAAGAAATAAATAAATTTTAAAAAAAGGGACGGAGCCAAGTCTCTTCAACGAGGCTTGTGACTGAGAAGTAATCAAGGCCATTCCCAGGACCTGTTCAGCAGCGCGTGGGGATGAGGCTCTGGGTCCCCGCAGGGGCTGGTGGGAGATGCAAAGCAGGCCCTCTGCAGCCACCCTCCCTGGAGACCCAAGAGCTCAGGACTTGAAACCAAAATCTCTCCCTTGCTGCAGCTAGGAAGTGTCCCAAAATAAATCGTACCTGGCCTGGCCTCTAATTTTCGTCCCGACGTCCGGGAAGAGCCTCTGATCTACGCTCAGTCAGCCCTTCTCTCCCCTCTCCTCCTGCTAACCCGCTCTTCAGGAGCGTGGTTCCCACGCCCACCTCCGCTTCCCGCGTTCATCCACCTCTTACTCCCGCCCACCTACGGATACAGGCTGACACCTGTGCTCCCTCCCGGGAACCGTGTCTGCCTCTTTGTTGATGCATGGGGCTTCCGTACCTGAGAACCCTGATGAGTGCGCACACACACACACACACATACACACCAGCACTCGCATGCGTGCAGAGGGCTCAGCAGAAGGGAGCAGGGGGCTTGGAGACAGTCTGAGAGGCATCGGGACGCTGTGAACCAGGGACCACACTCACATCCCAGGCAGTGCCCAGTGTTTGCCTCCCTCCCGATCAGAAAGGGCTTCCAGAAGCAAGGCCAGGCCGGAGAGGGGCAGGCGGCAGGTCCCGAACCACGAGGTGCAGCGTTGCTATGGCAACCCCCTTCCCCGCACACATACATACATACATACACACACACACACACACACACACCACCCCTGCCTCCTCGCCAAATGTTTGTCTCGCAGACACTTCCAGGATATGGAAGAAGCAAGCCCTCGGTCCTTGGCGAGCCCACCAGCCTGCCCACCTTCCCTGCCCACACTTGCCCAGGCACCGTCAGGGCCACTGAGGTAAGGGAGGACCCAGAGCTCCTCACCCAGGCAAAGCTAGAGAGGAAATCAACTATGGGGCCTCCAGCTTCCCTCGGCTAAGCGCAGTGATGTCAGGGGTTGTGGATAGTGTGGGTGCCCCGGAATCTCAAGGAGCTGGGAGGAAGCGGGAGAGAGAGACTCGATACTTCCAACCTAAGTGGAGGGGTGGAGACAGGTGTTGGCACAGCAGCTAAGACTTGGGATGCCCACATGGCATGTCAGAGTGTCTGCATTCAAGTTCCAACACATTTTTTTTTGACAGGCAGAGTAGACAGTGAGAGAGAGAGACAGAGAGAAAGGTCTTCCTTTTGCTGTTGGTTCACCCTCCAATGGCCGCTGTGGCTGGCGCGCTGCAGCCAGCACACCGCACTGATCCAAAGCCAAGAGCCAGGTACTTCTCCTGGTCTCCCATGGGGTGCAGGGTCCAAGCACTTGGGCCATCCTCCACTGCACTCCCGGGCCACAGCAGAGAGCTGGCCTGGAAGAGGAGCAACCGGGACAGAATCCGGCGCCCTGACCGGGACTAGAACCCGGTGTGCCGGCGCCGCAGATGGAGGATTAGCCTAGTGAGCCACGGCACCGGGCACAACTTCACTTCTTACAACATGCACCCTGGGAGGCAGCAGGTGATGGCTCAAGAAGTCAGGTCCCTGCCATCCACGAGGGAGACCCAGATGGAATTCAGGCTCGTGAGGCCCCACCTTGGTCCAGCCCTGGCTGTTGGGCATTTGGAGAATGAACCAGTAGGTAGGATATCTCTATTGCTGTTTCTCTTTCAAATCAACTAAATAAAGAGATGTTTAAAGGGCCAGGCATGTGGCACAGCGGTTAAGATACCACTGGTGATGCCCACACCCCGTGTCAGAGTGACGGGTTGATTCTCAGGCCCACTGCTGATTCCAGCTCCCTGCTAGGGCACGCCCTAGGAGGCAGTAGATGATGGCCCAAGTAGTCAGGTCCCTGCCACCCACATGGGATGCCCACGTTGAGTTCTAACCTCTTGGCTTTGGGCTGGCCTGGCCCACCCCCAGCTGTTGCAGGCATTTGGGAAGTGAACCAGCAGATCGAAAATCTTTCTCTCTCTCTCCCTCCCTGTCTTCCTGCATTTCAAATAAAATGAAAGTCAGTTAAAAATTAAAGCAAAAAACAAAACTCAAGTCCAGAAAAAAATACATAGGGGTACAATATGAATGAAAACTTTATTCATGGCTTACTCTGGTCGCTGTTAAATATTTTTATAAAAGAGCTCAGAAACTCTTTAACCAAAGAGGAGTAGACCTACTAGTTTTTGGGGGGTACTCTCAGGGGTGTAAACACCAAAATACAGCAGCCCAGGTTCTGCATTGACAGCATCAGTGAATTGCAGATTGAAACATTTGCAGGGCTGGGACTGAAGCACGGCAGGTTGAACTGCCGCTTGTGACGCCGGCATCCAACGTCAGAGTGCGTGTGTGAGTGCGGGCTGCCCTGCTGCTGATTCAGTTTTCTGCTAACATGTCTGGGGAGGCAGTGGAAGATGGACTAAGTACTTAGGCCCCTGCCACTCATGTGGCAGTTCCAGGCACCTGGCTTCAGCCTGGCCCAGCTCTGGCTGTTGCAACCACTTGGGGAGTGAACCAGCAGATGGAATATTCCTCTCCCTCTCCCTCCCCCTCCCCACCCCGTCCCCCCATGAGTCTTTCTCTGTTGCTCTGCCTTTTCTGGATAATGTAATCAAAAGATAAATTTAGTTTTTTTTTTTTTTAAAGAACATATTTAGGGGGAAAAAAAATCTATGTACTAAACATATACAGATCTTTTTTGGTCACCATTCCTAAAACAACACAGTATAACCACTATATACATAGCATTTATGTTGTATTAGGTGTTATAAGTAATCTAGAGAAAATGTAAGGTGTATAGGAGGATATACATAAGGCATAAGTCCCATGGAAATACCATGCCCTTTTATATAAAGGACTTGTGCATCTGTGGAGTCTGGTGTCCTTGGGGGCATCCTGGACCCATCCCCCGTGGATACTGAAAGGAGACTATGCTTATTGAAAACACCTGCATGAGGATACAAAATCAACACAAACAAATCAATAGACTTTTTTTTAAGATTTATTTATTTATTTCAAAGTCAGAGTTACACAGAGAGAGGAGAGAGAGAGAGAGAGAGAGAGAGAGAGAGAGAGAGAGGTCTTCTATTTGATGGTTCACTCTCCAATTGGCCACAATGGCTGGCGCTGTGCTGATCTGAAGCCAGGAGCCAGGAGCTGCTTCCAGATCTCCCAGGTGGGTGCAGGGGCCCAAGGGCTTGGGCCATCTTCTGCTGCTTTCCCAGGCCACAGCAGAGAGCTGGATCAGAAGTGGAGCAGCCGGGTCTTGAACTGGTGCCCATAAAAGATGCCAGCACTTCAGGCCAGGGCGTTAACCCACTGCGCCACTGCACTGGCCCTCAATAGGCTTTGTATACACAGACAACGCCATGGCTGAGAAAGAACTTGTATGATCAGTCCCATTCACAATAGCTACAAAAAAAACTTAAATACCTTGGAATAAATTTAATCAAGATGTGAAAGGTCTCTACAATGAAAATTACTAAACTAAATTACTAAAATAGAAGATACACCCAAGAAAAGGAAAAAATCGTCCATGTGTATGGATTAGAAAAATCAACACCATCAAAATGTCCATACTACCCAAAGCAATTTACAGATTCTATGTAATCCCAATCAAAATACCAAGGGCATTCTTCTCAGATCTTGAAATAACTATGTTAAAGTTCATATGGAAATACAGGAGACCCCAAATAGCTAAAGCAATCTTAAACAACAAAAACAAAGAGGCATCACAATACCAAACTTTAAAACATACTACAGGACAACTATAATGGAAACAGCCTGGTACTGACACAAAAGCAGCCATGTAGACCAATGGAACAGAATAGAAACACCAGAAATTAGTCTACATCTACAGTGAATGAATCTAACACATCTACAACAACTAATCCTTGACAAACAAGCTAAAATCACCCACAGAAAAAGGACAGTCTCTCTAACAAATGGTGTTAGGAGAATTGGATCTATGAAGGCAGAAGTATGAAACAAGATCCCTACCCTATACCCTATACGAAAGTAAACCCGCAATGGATCAGGGATCTAAATCTAAGACCTGATACCATCAAATTACAAGAGAAAAACAATGGGGAAACTCTGCAAGACATTGGCATAAGCAAAAACTTCTTGGAAAAGACCCCAGGACGGTAGGCAATAAAAGCATAAATAGATAAATGGGATTATATCAAGCCAAGAAGCTTCTGCACTACAAAGAAAACACTCAACAGAGTGAAGAAGCAACTGACAGAATGGGGGAATTTGCAAACTATGCAACTGATAAAGGATTAATATCCAGCATTTATGAAGAGCTCAAGAAACTCAACAACAGCAAAACCAACAATCCAGCCAACAAAAGGGCAAAGGACATGAACAGGTGTTTTTCAAAGGATGAAATTCACATTGTCAACAGACAAATGAAAACTGCTCAGGATCACTAGCCATCAGAGAATTGCAAACAAATACCACAGTGAGGTCTCACTTTACCCCAGTTAGAACAGCTATCATTCAAAAATAAAAAAAATCATAAATACTGGCAAGGATGTGGAAGAAAGGTACCTTCATCCACAGTTGGTGGAAACATAAATAAACAAGTACAACTATTGTGGAAGGCAGTAGGGAGATCACTCAGAAATCTGAAGACAGATCTACCATATGACCCAACCACCCTACTCCTGAGATTTTACCAAGACCAAATGAAATCAGCATATGAAAGTGCTATCTGTACCCCATGCTTATAGCAGCTTAATTCACAATAGCTAAGACATGGAGTCAACCCAGATGTCCATCAGCTGATGACTGGGTAAAGAAAAAGTGGTACATACACATCATAGAATGCTACTCAGCCATGAAAAAGAATGAAACCCTGTCTTTTGCAATAAAATGAATGCAACTGGAAACTAATGCTTAGGGAAATGAGTCAGTCCCAACAAGACAACTCTTATGTTTTCCTGATTTGTGGTAATTAATATGTAGAACACAAAATGAGTAATGTATAGGAGTAAAACTTCTGTCCTTAATGTGCTGTACTATGTGAATTAACAGTATAACTAGTACTCAAACAGTACTTTACACTTTGCGTTTCTGTGTGGGTGCAAACTGTTGAAATCTTTACTTAATATATACTAACTTGATATTCTGTATATAAAGATAATTGAAAGTGAATTTTGATGTGAATGGGATGGGAGAGGGAGCAGGAAAAGGGAGGGTTGTGGGTGGGAGGGGGGGTTATGGGGGGAAAAAGCCAGTGTAATCCAAAGGCTGTACTTTGGAAATTTATATTTATTAAATAAAAGTTAAAAAAATGAGTAAAACTGACATTTTGAGATTTGATTATTGTTTATAGCCCTTATTTGTACTCTTGAGGAACAAGTGGTTTTTCTCCTTACTACTTGTTGGATTCTTTATTTGGTGGAGGGTTAAGCTTGTGATTATAAAATTAACCGAATGTATATTACTGTAAAATTAAAAGAAAAATAAGAAAGGAAGGAAGAGGGAGGGTGGGAGTGTGGGCAGGAAGGAGGGTAGGGTGTGAAGTATCATTATGCTCTTAAATCCCTGTATATGAAATACATGAAATATATCCACCTTATATAAATAAAACATTCCAAATAAAAAAAAATACCCCTCATGGAGGCTGTCCTTCAACTTCACATATCAAAATTTAGGCTTCTGCAGGTCCCAATCCAGGTCAGTTTTATTTCAGAGCCTACACAGATTTATAAAGCTCTCCATCAGTGTCCCTTTGATGTCACTAGTCAAGAAATGAAGTGCCTTCTATTGGCAAAACGTGTATTTTATTTATTCATGCATATCAGGGCAAAAACATTATTTGTAGTTTCAACTCTTGAACCCAAATACAGTTCTCCTGAAAACAATGTTATCCGTGATGATACAGGGGCACGGATGACAAAATTTTCCCCCGTGCCTCTCCAATCACGGGGCAGCTTCATTCATTAAGTCATCTTCCCGAGAGGAAAGCAAGCAGTGAGGCATGAGAGAGTCCGAGTTCGCTGATGCAAGACTTCCTGTGCTCTGATCTCCATTAGCCAAGCTTGGTGATTAGCAGGTGGCATTTTAAACAATCAGCGCTGCCTAATGACATTCCTTGTTCCTAATCAGGCTTTGCTTTCCTCCGTGCATCTCCCTGTTTAGTTTCGGTTTAGATTTTTTCATCAACGTGTCTTCGAAGGTTTCCTTAGATTTCACAGTTAAGCAATGGATATATTTCTGAAACTTTTCGGGAAATAAAGGCTTTGAACACATCATGCAATGTTTAATCACTACCATGTTGACAATTAAGTCAACTCAATCCCTTTCACGGGGTGGGGCAAAGCTCATCCATGCAGTGAGCTGCAGAAACTTGAGGTTAGTATTTTACAGCACACAGAGCACCCCCCGGCCATTGGCTCGGCTTGGCTCATCGTAACCTTCCATGAACAGCTAGACTGAGCCATCAGGCAGGTGTGTCTGTGAGCTGGATTACATCCCAGTTCTTATCATGAAGCCTGGTCCATCACTGACATCTCACAAACTCTGCAAAAGGGATGGTCGCCCACTTGGAGTCACTCAGTGTAGACTCCAGCTGAGCGGTTAAGGGGTGTCTTAGGTGCGAGAGTCCAAACACAGGGCCACCTCTTGGACTACTGATGAGCTTAGCATGCTCCCGGAAGCCTGGCACCTTGTTCTGAAATAGGGTGGGGGCAATGCTAGGGCTTCTCTTGGGTGTGGAGCGGTAGACAAAATAGACCGGTGGTTGTCTGGTTCTGAGGAGTTTCGGTTTCCCTGTTCGGAGATTTTAAGATTCCCTACAAGATACAGCCTGGTATCATGAGAAGACAGAGCCTAGACATGCCTTCGATCCAGCCTCAGGCCTCAGAACTCCACAGATACTGCCAACTTGGCACTGCAGCTGTGAACACTCAGTGTGGCGGTTCTTCCCATGTGTCGGCAGGCCAGGCCATGGTGCCCAGTCGTTTGGTCAATCAGTGGTGGATTTTAATTATTTCAGTTTATTTGATGTTCTTCTATGTGATTGCCATTTGACTCAGTTGATTTTGAGTAAAACAGATGATCCTCCACGTGGTGGGAGGGCCTCCTCTGATTGGTTAAGGTCTTTAAGAGCCAAAAAGACAAAGTTTTCCCAACAAGACAGGAGGTTGCCTCAAAAATCCAACAAAACCAGGTGTGGTTCTCTGGGGAAACCCTGATGGCTACAGTGAGTCAGAGGGTACCCGGATGCTCATTCTGCCCCCTGAATCCAGCTGCACCATCCTATCCGTTATCTGTCCACACGGCACCAAATGAGGAGCGGATCCTGCAGCATGAATGACCTGCCCAACGTCAGGCCAGCGTGTGGCAAGATCAGCAGTAAACCAAAATCTCCCAACTCGTTTCCTCTGCCCCCTGTGACCGCCCACCTTTCTACCACTTGCCCAGACGCTATGGCCATTTAGCCTCGGACACCAGCTCCCCTACAGCGAGAGCCCACGGCGCTCCTTTGGGCCAGACGTGTGTTTACTCTTGGATTCTCTTCACCTGGCGCAGTGTTTCGGTGAGCGCTCCATTTGCTCAGTGCCCGCCGGGGCAGCTCACGCAGCCAGGCAGCCCTGGGCAGTGGGGTCTGTTGCAGAGAGCCTGCGCGCCTAGCGCTGACTCCTTGATTTCCTGTCCACTCTGGCCTGGCTGCCGCAGTCCGCTGACCCACGGAGCCAGCTTGGAAAAGACAATCAGAGGGGGAGGGTTCCAGCCCCCTGCATTGTCAGAGCAACAGGCCACAGCAGCTGCAAGGTTTGAGGGGTTCCCACGACCACCTCTAGGTCTGATGACTTGTGGGAAGGATTCCAAGAACTCATGGAAAGCTGTTCTGCCCGCAGTACGGTGTATTATAGCCGCAGGATACAGATTACACTCGGCTGAGGAAGAGGTGCCTAAGGCACAGTCCAGGGAAAATGCCACACGCAGGTAGAGGGAAGCCCACCTGAGCTGCGGTGTTTTATGGGGGCTCTGTGGTTGACCTCCTATTGGGTTGACCTTTAGTCCCAAATCCCTCCACCTGGCCCAAAGCCCCATCATAAACCCCGCTGTGCAGCCTGACCGAGGACCTCAGCTGAGCAAGGCACTCTTACCTGGCAGGACATTCTAAGACCCTGAAGACCAGCTCCCAGTAAAGGAGGGCACAGCTAGAACCCCGGAGCCTAGACGTGTACCCCGTGCTGTATCAGGGACTGCAGCTCAGCTCTCCAGAGTCCTACAGCCCCCTACCATGTTCCCAACTCCCACTAGTCGTTTTCTTTTTAATTAAGAAAGTAATTTGAAAGGGAGAGAACTGGGGGCAGGGGAAGAGAGAGAGAGAGGGAGGGAGGGAGGGAGGGAGAGAGAGAGAGAGAGAGAGAGAGAGGGAGAGAGGGAGGGAGGGAGAGGGAGGGAGGGAGAGAGAGAGAGAGAGAGAGAGGGAGAGAGGGAGGGAGGGAGAGGGAGGGAGGGAGGGAGAGAGAGAGAGAGAGAGAGAGAGATCATCCATCTAACTGCTGGTTCACTTCCCAAATGACTGCAACAGCCAGGTCTGGGCCAGGCCACAGCCAGGAGCCAGGAGCTCCACCCTGGGCTCTGGAGTAGGTCACAGGGCCCCAGGCACTTGAGCCATCTTCCACCACCCTCCCAGGCACATGAGCAGGAAGCTGGATCAGAAGCAGAGCCGCTGAGACTTCAAGAGACATTCTGATATGGGACGTTGGCATCACAAACACTGCACCACAATGCCAGTCCCCTACTCCTTTGGAAAGTAGAAACTTCTTGTCTCAAATAGGAGCGGGAGAGAGGCTGAGGGGGCCTCAACATCTGCCATCCCCACTGCTGGCTTTGAAAGAGAGGCCAGGACACTGGGGTGGCTGCGGCAGACCTCTCTGCCCTCTTCGCTGGCACCCTCGGGTGGAGATCAAGCCCGATTCTAGGGTTGGCCCTAATTCCTTTCTGTCTGGATGAACTGGCCAACTCATCCCATTCTCCCTACTGTATCCCAAGCTCCAAGCTGGTGGCATCTTCAATTCTTTCTAAAAATGCCTGTCTTCCAACTGCCCCACTGAGCATTTGTTGAGTCAGAAGTAATTGACCACGCTTGCAAAGTCTAGAGATTACTGGCACTCAACTTCCTTTTTGGCTTCAATATCACATCGCAGCAAGACCCAGGGTCACACACTGGTGGAAAAGCCCTGTGCTGGTCAGGAGAGGTGGCTTCTAAGATGGCCAGTTCCTCCACCCCCAAAAGGATGCGGAGAGCTATGAGGGAGATTGGTTCCACCCTCAAGCCCTGTCTGGTTTCTTCATGAAGGGGAGGGGTAGAAAGAAACCTGTGAGACTTTGCACCATAGACCAGGACAAGGATGAGGGGCAGAGCTGCCCATATTCTACAAATGATGACCCTAGGACTCCTCAGTTTCTCAAGCCTTGTGTCCCCTTTCCCGCACAGTAAGGAGAAGAACCTAGCCTAAGAGAGCAGCAGGGGCCAGCATTGTGGCTGAGGGGGTTAGGATGCCAATATAGCATTATGGCAATATGGCATTCCCATATTGGAGCGCTAGTTCAAGTTCTGGCTGCTTTGCTTCCAGTCCAACTCCTTGCTAATGCACCTGGGAGAGCAGCGGAGGATGGCCCACATACCTGGGCCCTTGCCATCCTTGTTGGAGTTCCAGGCTCCTGGCTTTAGCCTGGCCCAGTCCCAGATGTTGTGGCCACTTGGGGAGTAAACCAGCAGATGGAAGATCTCTCTTTTTCTCTGTGTCTCCTTCTTTCTCTGTAACTCTGCCTTTAGAATACATAAAAATAAATAAGTAACTAAATAAATCTAAAAAGAAGGAAGAGGAAGAGGGACACAGCCATCACAGGAGGCTTTCAATCACCCGAGAAAAGCTAGAACTGGCAATTCAGGTGCGTCAAGGGAGGCCATGAAGGCTACAGCCCAGAGGTACAGGTGCAGCGTGGATAAGCAGGGACAGGCACAGAGGCCCGGTCCCCCCGATGATGGACACAGCATCACCAATAAGGTACGTGCAGCACCCACTGAGCATCTGCCCAAGTCCTTGAGTCAATTTCTTTTCTACATCATGAACAGGGCTCATGGTCAGGTGGTTTTCCAGGTTCCTTCCCCTGCATCTCAAACTTGGGTAAACCAAGACTTGTACCAAGCCCTGCCCTCACACCACCCCGGTGAGGAAGGAGAGGATCCACCTCACTACCTGGCACTAAGGTGTCACAGCCGTTAACACTGCCACATAACGCTTCCCCTCTCACAAACTCCTAGGCCTCACCTGGAAAGAGACCAGCGCAGAAGCTATTTCTGCTTTCGTAGGCAGCTGCTGCGTGTCAACCCCACCCACAGAGCAAAGACTCTCAGAGCATTTGGCCCGCTCCGTAGCGCTATGCCATCCAACAACCCTGGGAGAACCAGATCGTCACAGATATACAATGAAACACAGCAGTTCTGCAAGTCACCTGGGGCTTGCCGTGTTCCAGACACTGCAAAGGCTGGTTCTAGAAGCCGGAGGCGCCCATTACCCTGCTTTATCCCAGCTGTGTCCCTGGGCAGCAAAGGGAGGTCTCCTCCATCTGTTCTAGAAACCCAACAGAGCAGACCTAGCCCGGGTGTCCCCTGGCCAGTGTTACTCCGTGTAGCTTGTAGAGGCCCCAGAGCCCACATCATCCTTTTCATCTCCAAGTGGCTAGTGGTGAAATGGTTTTACCAGCCTCCGCAGCTGTGCCAGTCCGCGTCCTGATTTCTGGGTTTCAGGATAACACACATCATGCAGCCTGGCCCTCACTCATTCCATGATAACCAGGTCAGCTGCACCTCTGCTCTCTTTCAGAGTGTGCAGAGCTTGGGGATGCCCCAGGGAGAGGCCAGGGACAGAACCCCCTAAACAGCCTAAGCCAGGCCAGTCTGCCAAGGCCAGATCACCAGGACCAGAATCTCATCTTCTCCATGCTGAAGGGGTCAGCCTGTCTCCAGGGCGGCCCTGGCAGCTGAGCTCAGCTCCACCCCTCCCACCTGTTAGCTGTGAAGAGACATCAGGGGTCAGAGGGTGTCACACAGCATGGGAATGCCCTTGGCACAGAAAGGATATCCCTTCCCATGGCTCTTTGCCCAACACCAAAGACAGCCCAGGCCTGGAGCTCTGGCCATGCTTCCTGTTCTCAGGGGGCCGTGAACTCAATCTTCCTTCTCAGCTTGGCCCTCGGGCTCAGGAACCAAGGCAAGACGTGGTAGTGGCTCACACGCACCCTCAGTGATTATCTATGGCTTAGAGACTTCTAAACACTGCTCCTCTCTGAAATGAGAGTGAATCCTGCCCCCCAGAGAAGTGCTGCAGAGGAGTGAGCTGTGACACACGCCGAGAAGAGCCGGGAACACCTGGACACGCAGCAAACACTATTTTTATTTCCTACCTGCGAGCCACAGTCTGTGCACAGAGTCGGCTGTGTTGGCTTTTCTGCCCATAATGTTTGTGGTCGGATCATGTCTGTATTTAAACCAAACACTGTATTTAAGCCACTAGAAATAAGAAAACAAAGAGGGGAGAATTCCATCACATTGATTTTTTTCTCTCTCCTTTAGTCTATTCATCCAGATGGTGATAATTAGTAGGATCGCCTGTCTGCACCTGTTACTGTTTATGTACGTGTTCCACCTATAGGAATGTGTGGGGAACTTTCTGGAAGAGTCTGGCAAGGACACTGTGGGGTTGGAGACGGCCTCTACTTGCAGGTTTCACCCTTTCCATCTTTGGAGGAGTGGAGAATGCAGCCATGGTGCTTGAGGAACCTGAAGCCGGCCTCAGGACTCCCAGCTGCCTTCTACAGTTTTGCACCGAATAATAGCACCTCACACCTGAACCTACGTGCCTGCTGACAGCAAAAGCAGCCCCATCACTCACAGGTGCTTCCTTTTTTTTTTTTTTTTTAAGGCGTATTGATTTATTTGAAAGGCAGAGTTAAGAGAGAGAGATCTTCCATCTGCTAGTTTACTCCCCCAAATGGCCACAATGGCCAGAGCTGGGCCTATCTAAAGGCAGGGGCCAGGAGCCAGAAGCCAAGAGCCAAGAGCTTCTTCCAGGTTTCCTACATCAATACAGGGGCCCAAGCACTTGAGTCATTGTCCACAACTTTCCCAGGTGTGTTAGCAGGGAACTGGATTGGAGGTGGAGCAGCTGGGACTCGAACCAGCACCCACGTGGGATGCCGCTGTAGGCGGCGGCTTTATGCACACCACAGCGCAGGCCTCATCACTGGAGTTTCTAGGAAATCTCTATGCCAGGGCCCACTCTAGACCAGAATTGACTCCTTTAGGGGTGGTGCCTGGAAAAAAAATCCATTTTAAATACTCCAATGGTTCTGACCATTGACTTTGGAATCTTCCAGACTGGAAGGAAACTTGAGGCTTTGACTGGAGACCTTGGTTCTGTTCGAGGCTTTTCTGAAGACACTCTTTCTGTGTGAACTTGGGCAAGCCATCTTGCTCTGGGCCTGCCTCTTAGATAAGGACATTGGACAAGAATAGATGCAGCGGGAGCCGCGGCTCACTAGGCTAATCCTCCGCCTTGCGGCGCCGGCACACCGGGTTCTAGTCCCGGTCAGGGCGCCGGATTCTGTCCCGGTTGCCCCTCTTCCAGGCCAGCTCTCTGCTGTGGCCAGGGAGTGCAGTGGAGGATGGCCCAAGTGCTTGGGCCCTGCACCTGCATGGGAGACCAGGAGAAGCACCTGGCTCCTGCCATCAGATCAGCACGATGCACCGGCCACAGCGGCCATTGGAGGGTGAACGAACGGCAAAAGGAAGACCTTTCTCTCTGTCTCTCTCTCTCACTGTCCACTCTGCCTGTCCAAAAAAAAAAAAAAAAGAATAGATGCGACCACACACTTGTGCCCTAAGTGCCCTTGGGTTTCCATGAAGGCTCCAGAAGCTTCCATGGGCAGGAGAGTTTGAAGAGAGGAGTTGGGCTCTGGGTTCCCACCTCAAAGGTCAGTCCTAGGGACTGCGGGGGGTGTATTTGCAAAGGCATCAGTCACATCTTCCCAGTTGGGAACATCTGCCTGGGGTGCAGGACAAACGCAACCCAGAACTAGTTTAAGGTAGTTCACGTGGCTGTGGTTACTCCAGGAATCGCATTGTAGATGTGAAGTAGTAATACTCATTGTAGAAGTGAAGTAGTAATTGGTAAAGTTGGCAATACCAGCCAAATTAATCTACAGATTTAACACAATCTTATCAGAAACCCAGCTGACTTCCTTATAAACACTGAAAATATGGATTCTAGGGGCTGGTGCAGTGGCACATTAGGTTAATCCTCCGCCTGCGGTGCTGGCATCCCATATGGGCACCTGTTCTAGTCCCAGTTGCTCCTCTTCCAGTTGAGCTCTCTGCTATGGCCTGGGATAGCAGTAGAAGATGGTCCAAGTGCTTGGAACCCTGCACCCACATGGGAGGCCTGAGAGAAGTCCCGGGCTCCTGGCTTTGGATTGGCGCAGCTCCGACCATTGCGGCCATTTGGAAAGTGAACCATCAGATGGAAGACCTTTCTCTCTCTCTCTCTCTCTCTCTCTCTCACTGTCTGTAACTCTACCTGTCAAATAAATAAATAAAATCTTTTTAAAGAAAAAGAAAAAACGGATTCTAAAATTGGTATGAAATTGTGAGAGGCCCAGAAGAACAAATAGCATTTTGAAAAACAACAACAAAAAAGTTAAACATAGGATTTAGGTTTCTTGATTTCAAAACTTACTACAAAGCTACAGTAATCAAGACAGTGTGGTGCTGCTATGAGGACAGGTGCATAAACAAATGGAACAGAATCAAGAATCCGGAAATAGGGCCGGCACTGCTGCTCACTAGGCTAATCCTCCGCCTGCAGCGCCAGCACCCCAGGTTCTAGTCCTGGTTGGGGTACCGGTTCTCTCCCAGTTGCCCCTCTTCCAGTCCAGCTCTCTGCTGTGGCCCGGGAAGGCAGTGGAGGATGGCCCGAGTGCCTGGGCCCTGCACCCACATGGGAGACCAGGAGAAGCACCTGGCTCCTGGCTTCAGATCGGCACAGCACACCAGCTGTAGCAGCCATTTGGGGGGGGGGGTGAACCAACAGAAGGAAGACCTCTCTCTCTGTCTCTCTCTCTAACTCTGCCTGTCCAAAAAAAAAAAAAAAAAAAAAAAAAGAATCCGGAAATAAACCCATGCATATATGGTCAACTGATATATTTTTTAAAAAATATTTACCTACTTATCTGAAAGGCAGAATTTGAGAGAGAGAGGTAGAGAGAGAGAGATCTTCCACCTGCTGGTTCACTCTCCCAAATTGTCATAAGAGCAAGGGCTGGGCCAAGCCGAAGCTAGGAGCCTGCAACTCTGAGTCTCCTACATGGGTGGCAGGGGCCCAAGCACTTGGGCCATCTTCTACTTCTTTCCCAGGCCCAGGCAGAGAGCTGGATTGGAAGTGGAGCAGCTGGGACTTGAACTGGTGTCCATACGGGATGCCGGCACTGCAGGTTTCAGTTTAACGCTGTGCACCACAATGCTGGCCCCCAGCTCGCTGCTCGTCAGTGAAGTTTTCCTCATTCAATGGGGAAAGCCCAAAGGATGTACGGAAGTGTCAGTCCATTTCTGAGAACAGTGACTTGTCCGTCCTCGACAGAAGGAGCAGATGATTCCATGTGGGGGTCTAACGCTTTCGTCATGGCCATGATCTACACGGAATCCACACCTCCCCTGCCCGGGCCTGAACCTGGCGAGTCCACCAAGCCTTGGCCTCCTTCCCATCTGCTGTGGGCTGAACTGTGGTCCCCTCAGATTTCTATGTTGAAGCCCTAACTTCAGGGTGACTCTGCTTGGAGCTGGGGCCTTTCAGGAGTAAATGAAGGTTACGCAAAGGGCACCCCGAGAGTGAGGTCCCAATCCAATAGGAATGGTGTCTTAGAAGAAGAGTTAGGGACCTGAGACTTCTCTTCCCTCTCACACACAGACCGCATGAAGACACAACCCGGAAGAAAGCCCTATGTAGACCCCCGCCCTGTCACAGGCCTCTAGCCTCCAGAACTACGAGACAACACACACTCATGGCTAAGCCACCAAATCTATGGGATTTTGTTATGGCAGCCTGAGAGCTAAGACCCCAGCCCACCACGAACGACCAATAGCAGTGTCTGTTCTGTACAGCCAGCCTGGAAGGCAGCACTCAGGACAGGGTGCGGCCTCAGCTGTGAGTGACCACCCTCACCTGGTTAACAGGTGGCAGCGCTGAGACAGGGACCGCCCCTGTGCAGGGCACGTCAGTGCGCCACCTCGTCCCAGCCGGGCCCAGGCAGACGTCAGTCATAGCCGTCAGCCCCTCCCCCAGCTGCCCCACGCTGCAGAACCCTGTGCTGTGGACGTGGCAGCGGGAAACGGAGAAGATACAGCGGCGTTTCTCAAATGGGGTTCCAGGGAACCCTAACGCCCAGCAAGACATTAAAGCAGTATTTTTTGGTTTTTATTTTTTAAGTGTGGGTTATTCTATAGCAAGTTGAAATACTACATCCTTTCCTTATTAGGAGATGATGTGAGCAATGAAAGGTTCTAAAAAATGCTGCAATGAAGAAACTACAGTGAATTTAATTGAGCCTTTAACAACAGAATTAAATGTTCCGAGGGCTGGCGCTGGGGCGTAGTGAGTAAAGCTGCCGCCTGCAGCTGGTATCCCATATGGGCGCCGGTTCGAGTCCTGGCTGCTGCTCTACTTGCAGTCCAGCTCTCTGCTATGGCCTGGGAAAGCAGTGGAAGATGGTCCAGGTCCTTGGGCTCCTGCACCCTCGTGGGAGACCTGGAAGAAGCTCCTGGCTTTGGATCGGGCCAGCTCTGGCTGTTGCGACCATCTGGGGAGCGAACCAGAGAACTGAAGATCTCTCTCTCTCTGCCTCCCTGTAACTATGCCTTTCAAATAAATAAATGTTTAAAAAAATAGTCTGGAGAACATCTTGGTCCAGAGAGAAGGTAATACAGGATGCGGACATGTATGTGGCTAAGCGTCCAGTAAGCACCTTCTCACTGTCAACGATCACTGAGGGGCAGGCAGCTGGCCTGGAAGTCTAGTTCCCACTGGAGACACTGTGTCCTACACTGGGTTCAAGTCCCAGCTCCGGCTCCCGACTCCAGCTTCCTATTAATGCAGAACCTGGGAGGCACTGGTGATGGCTCAACGAACTGGGTCCCTGCCATCCACTTGGGAGACCTTCCTGACTCCTGGCTTTGGCTTTGGCCTTGGCCCAGCCCTGGCCATTACAGGCATTGGGGGAGTGAACCAGTACGTAGGAGATCTCAGTCTCTCTGCCTCTCCAATTAAAAACATAAATAAAAGATCATTAAAGTGAAATATATTAAACTGCAATCATTATCAAATAACCACGTTTTAGTTCCTCTCTTAAAACCTATCACTTGGGGCCAGTGCTGTGGCTCAGCGGGTTAACGCTCTGGCCTGAAGCACCGGCATCCCATATGGGCGCCAATTCTAGCCCCAGCTGCTCCTCTTCCAATCCAGCTCTCTGCTATGGCCTGGGAAAGCAGTTGAGGATGGCCAAGTCCTTGGGCCCCTGCACCCACATGGGAGACCCAGAAGAAGCTCCTGGCTCCTGGCTTCGGATCAGCGCAGCTCCGGCTGTTATGGCCATCTAGGGAGTAAACCATCGGATGGAAGACTTCTCTCTCCCTCTCTGCCTCTCCTCTCTCTGCATAACTCTGACTTTCAAATAAATGAACAAATCTGTAAAACAAAGAAACTATCACTAAAAATGCTCAATTGACTAAGTCTTTAATGCATTAAGTTTTGTCATTTTCATGTGTAAGTATACTTTCACGTGGAGGATTAATAAACAAAAAAATCATTATCTCCTTTTTTCTGTATTCCCCAAGTTTACAAGCAGGTGCCAGTTGCAAGCCAGGATAAAACCAGCAATTTGAAATCTTCCGCCATGCCACAGTCAAGATTAGTGGAAGAGTGGGCTGTGGAGGGGGCAGGGAACCAGGGGAGCAGACAGACCACGGAAAAGCCTCACTGCACGGCCCAATCAGTGGCGCTTTCTCTGTAGCCACGGGCTGGAGACCGAATCTGTAGGGACTGAAGTGTTGATTTTTCTTTTTTTTTTTTTACTTTTTTTTTTTTTTTTTTGACAGGCAGAGTGGACAGTGAGAGAGAGAGAGAGAGAGAGACAGAGAGAAAGGTCTTCCTTTTGCCGTTGGTTCACCCTCCAATGGCCACCACGGCTGGCGCGCTGCAGCTGGTGCACCACACTGATCCGAAGCCAGGAGCCAGGTGCTTCTCCTGGTCTCCCATGGGGTGCAGGGCCCAAGCACTTGGGCCATCCTCCACTGCACTCCCGGGCCACAGCAGAGAGCTGGCCTGGAAGAAGGGCAACTGGGACAGAATCCGGCGCCCCGACTGGGACTAGAACCCGGTGTGCCGGCGCCGCTAGGTGGAGGATTAGCCTAGTGAGCTGTGGCACCAGCCTGAAGTGTTGATTTTAAATCAGTGAATTCCCGGGGCAGAGAAATACCAACAAGCCCCAGGTCTGAGCCCCAGGTGCTGCTGTCTGAATGGGATCCCTGGGGCAGAGGACAGAGACCAGCGAGAGCAGGGGAGAGGCGTGCGGTGAGCAGGAGCCGGGTGTGGACACTGAGTCACAGAGCTGAGTACCACAGCAGTGGGACTTGACATGGGCGTGGCTTCCAGAGTGCACAGGGTCAGGTGGAGACACAGAAGAGGGGCTGGTGGTCAGGGTGGGGGTCGTGTGTGCACCCTTACCAGGTGCACGGTTCAGAGAGCTTGCTGGTGGAACCCCTGAATCCTCACAACATTATGAAGGAGATTCAGCAAATCCTTGTAGTGCCGATGGAGAAAGCGAGGCAGGAACAGGCTGAAGCGGCGACACAACTTCAGAGCTAGCAAGTGGCTGGGCCAGGTACAGACGCCGGCACTGGCTCTTCAGACAGACATACAAAGGTGATT
Organism: Oryctolagus cuniculus; assembly: GCF_964237555.1. Taxonomy (NCBI): domain Eukaryota; kingdom Metazoa; phylum Chordata; class Mammalia; order Lagomorpha; family Leporidae; genus Oryctolagus; species Oryctolagus cuniculus. Next base: position 168,644,580 of record NC_091434.1, read on the forward strand.
CAAAAAGCTTGTGGACAACAGAATCCAAAGACCAGTTGAACTTCGGTGGAAAAACATTGTGAAATCCATGCATCTGAAGGGTCTTCCAAAAGATCATAAAAAATTTGTATTGAGAAGAACTGCATGGATTTCAATTATTTTTGTGCCCAAATAAGCTTATTTTTGAATTTCACTTTTCCACAAACCTTTTAAAGTGTCCTTATTCAGGGACACTGGGAGGCAGGCCCCCAACGTTGTGGAGACAGAGGAAGAGAAAGAGGCGGGTGTGTATTTCGGGATAGGAGACTCGGTGGCTGATGCCAGGTAGAGGACTAAGCGTAGTCAGGTTTTCCTGGGAGACTGATGTCATGGGAAATCAGACTAAAGGGTAGGGGTGGGGAGGGTCCAGTTCTGACCCCTTGTTAAATAGGCAGGCAAAGCCTGGCAATGGGCTCATTCCCAGGGGCACGTGAGTGGTTGTGGCTCAGCCTGACGCCCTGGGGTCCTGGCTCCTTGTGCAAGGCTCGCTGGGGACAGATACACGGCAGGGGCTGGGTCTGTAAGTGCACCAGAAAGACCTACCACGCAGAGTAGGTAGTTCAAGAGCAAGGTGTTGGGACCTGGCGGAAGTTTGAGTGACCAGGAAGAAACGTCCCCTCTCCTGCCTTGTCTTCCCTTCCTCCCTCCCCAACCCAGTAAGGACCTTGACACCCTCCCATGCTCCTTTCCAAGCTGAAGCCTTGAAACCTGAGCAACCACAATGCAAACAAACCACCTGGTTTGGGTGACCCAGAGCTAAGGTTAAATGATCTCATTAACCAGTGATCCTTGGGGGGCGTGGGGGCCTGATTGACTGGGGCAGAGCAGGCGGGGGTGGGGCACAGCATGGAGCCCACAAGGGTGGGGGAAGAGCAGAGAAGAGGAAGCCACCAAAGCGGAGCCACCCTGCACACACTCACACACACGTGGGGGCAGCACTGGTCCAGGAGCACCTGTGGGCACAGGTGCATATGGTCTGGCTGTCCAGCCGGTGCTGAGTGGCCTCTAACTGTCTCTTTTTCCACCTCTGCTTTGCTCTTTCAGGATCCCCTGTGTCCCACACACAACCTCGTCTTCCTCTGCGGGCTTCTCTTCTGTAATACCACCCCCCTTCACTCTCCAACCGCAACTGCAACCAGCTGCATCTGCCCCCTGGCCCTGCAAGGCAGGTGCCAGAGCATTGCCGATGACGCCCGCAGTGTGGGACTGAAAGCAGTGCCCACAAGAACCGTGGAAGCTGAGGGATGCAGGTCAGACCCCGGGCAGCGCCCAGGACTTCAGAGGTCCTGTGCCTCAGCGGGTACCCCCAGGAAAGGCAAAAACCCCACGGGCACAACTTAACACTCAATAGTTTTACAAAGGTCTAAGTGTCCCTTGATGTAATAGCACCCCAAATTTGCCAGGCAGGACTGGGGTGGGCAGCTTCTCAAACCCCCAGCCCTCCCCGTCTTTTCCACCAGGGCATTCTGGGTGCCATTTCAGTAGCTCTAGGTGCCTGGGAGGGGGGGATGGGCACGGGGGGGCAATCTGACTGTGCAAGGCATGGAGGGTGCTGAGCTAATTTCATTATTTCAAAAAGAGCACACTTGTTTAAGCAGGAAGTTGGACTCCTATTTCACTCTGTACAACAGGCAATTTAAAAATGGATCCTAGACCTATGTAAAACAAGAACTATCAAACTCTTAGAAGAAAATAGAGGCAAATCTGCATGGTTTTGATTTAGGCAATGGTGTCTTAGCTACAACACCAAAACCCTGAACAGAAAGATCAATTTGAATTCATAAAAATTAAAAATGTTTGTGCTGCAAATGATATCAAGAAAGGGAAAAACAACACACAGCATGTGAGGAAATATTTGCAAATCAGGTATCTGATAAGATATTTGTTCCCAGAAGAAAGAAAGAACTCTTAAACAGTAATCAAAAGATAAGTAACCCAATTCTTTTAAATGGGCCAAGGTTTTGAATAACTTTTTCTCCAAATGAGATATACAAGTGGCTGGTAAACCCATAAGAAGTGCCGGCGCCTCGGCTCACTAGGCTAATCCTCCGCCTTGCGGCGCCAGCACACCGGGTTCTAGTCCCGGTCGGGGCACCGGATTCTGTCCCGGTTGCCCCTCTTCCAGGCCAGCTCTCTGCTGTGGCCAGGGAGTGCAGTGGAGGATGGCCCAAGTGCTTGGGCCCTGCACCCCATGGGAGACCAGGAGAAGTATCTGGCTCCTGCCATCGGATCAGCACACTGGCCGTGGCAGCCATTGGAGGGTGAACCAACGGCAAAAGGAAGACCTTTCTCTCTGTCTCTGTCTCTCTCTCACTGTCCACTCTGCCTGAAAAAAAAAAAAAAAAAACATAAGAAGATACTTAACGTCATTAGGCATGAGGGAATGTAGGTGAGTGAAATCAGAATGTCATACCACTTGATACTTATTGGAAGGCTATGGTCAAAAAGAAAGGCAGTCACTATTGAGAAGGAAGTGGAGGAATTTGAGTCCGCAGACACTGCTGATGGGAATGAAAGCGTTTCAGGCACTTTGCAGGACAGGTTGGCGGCTCCTCAAGCCTTTCGGCACAGATGCCACAGAGTCCAGGAATTCTACTCCTGACCACGGACCCAAGAGGAGAGGAAAAGAAGGCCCACGCACAAATTATCCACGAGCGTTCCCAGCAGTGTTGCTCCTAAGAGCTGCAGAGTGCAAGGCACCGGGATGTGGGAGATCCACACAAAGCGATGTTGTTTGACAGTGAAAAGGAACGAAGAACCAACGACGCACGCCTCCACGTGGGTGGCCCCCCTGAGCGCTGAAAGCCAGTTAAAGACCCATGTTGCGGAATTCCATTTATAGGAAACACCCAGAACAGCTATCGTGACGGAGAGCAGACCGGTGGTTCCCGGAGAATGGGGACTTGGGGGGGGGTGGAAATGGAGTCCCATGGGGCTTCTGTCTGGGTGATGAAAATGTGCTAAAATTACACGCAGAGTGCCCGGTTCAAGTCCCGGCTACTTCACGTCCCAGCCGGCCTCCTGGTGATGCACACCGTGGGAGGCAGCAGCAATGGCTCCCGTGCTGAGCCCCTGCCCCTCACTCGCATGGCAGACCCAGACTGAGTTCCAAGCTCTGGGCTTCAGTCTGACCTCGCTCTGGCTGTTGCAGGCATTTGAAGAAGTGAACTAGTTGGGGGAAGACTCTCTCTCTGCTTTTCAAGAAGATGAACAAAAATAAACATTTAAAAAATATTTTTTAAAGTTTTTTTTTTATTTGACAGGTAGAGTTATAGACAGTGAGAGAGAGAGAGAGAGGGAGGGAGGGAGGGAGAGAGAGAGAGAGAGAGAAAGGTCCTCCTTCCGTTGGTTCACCCCCCCAAATGCCCGCCACAGCCGGCCGGAAGCCAGGAGCCAGGTCCTCCTCCTGGTCTCCCATGTGGGTGCAGGGCCCAAGCACTTGGGCCATCCTCCACTGCCTTCCTGGGCCACAGCAGAGAGCTGGACTGGAAGAGGGGCAACCGGGACTAGAACCCAGCGCCCATATGGGATGCCGGCGCTGCAGGTGGAGGATTAACCAAGTGAGCCATGGCGCCAGCCCCCAAAAATATTTTTTAAAAAGTAAATAAAATTAGTTGGTGGCAATGGTTAACAACCCTGTGAATATACTAAAAGTCATTGAACTATCTAGATGAAGGACGTGAAGTAAATCATACGTGCATCCTGTTTCAATAAAGTTATTCTTCAAAAATGAATAAATGGGCCAGCACCGCTGCTCACTAGGCTAATCCTCTGCCTTGCGGCACCGGCACACTAGGTTCTAGTCCTGGTTGGGGCTCCGGTTCTGTCCCGGTTGCCCCTCTTCCAGGCCAGCTCTCTGCTGTGGCCAGGGAGTGCAGTGGAGGATGGCCCAAGTGCTTGGGCCCTGCACCCCATGGGAGACCAGGAGAAGCACCTGGCTCCTGCCATCGGATCAGCGCGGTGCGCTGGCCGCAGCGCACCAGCCGCGGTGGCCATTGGAAGGTAAACCAACGGCAAAGGAAGACCTTTCTCTCTGTCTCTCTCTCTCACTGTCCACTCTGCCTGTCAAAAAATAAAAAAATGAATAAATGAAATGGTGTAACTCCCTTTTAAAACTGAACAGGCCAAGGCTGGCGTTGTGGTGTAGCGGGTAAAGCTGCCGCTTGCAGTGCCGGCATCCCATATGGGCACTGGTTTAAGTCCCAGCTGCTTCCACTTCCAATCCAGCTCTCTGCTGTGGCCTGGGAAAGCAGTAGAAGATGGCCCACGTACTTGGGTCCCTTGAGGCCAGGAAGAAGCTCCTGGCTCCTGGCTTCAGATCAGCTCAGCTCCCGCTGTTGGAGCCATTTGGGGAGTGAACCAGAAGATGGAAGACACACACTCTCTCTCTCTCTCTCTCTGCCTCTGTCTCTCTGTAACTCTGACTTGCAAGTAAATAAATAAATAAATACATCTTTAAAAAAAAAAAAACTGAACAGGCCAAGTCAAGTGCACATTTTGCTTTTGGCTGGAATCCATCTGTGTTGAGACCCTGATGGTCTCCTGTCAACCACAAGTTAATCAGTAGAACTAGATACTTCTTACTCCAACATTTGAGTGTTTTTTTACCTTCTGCCAGGACTTGTGTTAACATCAGCGAAATAAAGTGATAAAGGAAAGCATTAAAATGCCAGAGCTTGGCTGGAAGACGTCAACTACCCCCCCACCTCCCACCAGGGCCACAGTGAAGACACGGAGGGTGGAAACATTCTTCCTGGGCAGGACTCTCTGGGCCGAGCAGGCGGCTGCCACGGTGGCTTCTGGCATCACTGACAGGAACAGGGGAAGGTTTTGGTGCGCGTGGGCCCCCAGCTCAGTCTTGAGAAAGCTGCTCCACCCAAAAGGAAGGGCCAGGCCCCCCTGCAGGGTCAGCCGGCCCCCTCTCATTAACTGCCCTTGACCGCAGACTCTCAGCTACCTTCTAAAGAGCTCCGGGGTTTTCTTCTAGAACAGGTGCCGCCTCTGCTCAGCACATGCCTCCAGCTCTTGGCACTGGGTGCAGCTGCCCTCGGAGCTCATGACAGCTTGGCTCTGTCTGTCTCCTGCCCTGGTGCCGGGAGCATCTTCTACGCCCAGGCCTGTTAATGAGCCGGGACAGGCAGGGTAAACAGCCAGCAACGGGATTCACAGAGGATTCTCATCTGAGAGGTGCAGGAAACAACAGCTCTGAGGGAGAAAGCAAATACTACGGAGGGAGAGGGTGGAGATCCAAGCAAGGCGGACGGGAAACAAGGCGAGACCATGAAGTGCGCAGAAAGAGAGAGGGAGCCAAAGCCAGGTGCTTCAGGCCTAGGGGCAAGATGTTGACTTGGGCTGGAGATACTCAGCTACAGCAGACGAGATGGGATGTGCCGGGTGGGAAGAGCTGTGCCGTTTGGAGCCACACACTCAGCCAGCAAGAGCACAGCGTGCCAACTGTTCCAGCAGAGACCCTGGTCCTGCCACGATGGAGGCAGGAGCCTTCCTCAGAGCTATTTCTGTCTGCTGGCATTATGCTGGCACTTACAGCACTTCTGAGAACATAAAAAATTTGTGGGGACTTGACATGAGGCTCTACAAATGGTGCCCGCCGCAGGTTTGCACGGGGCTGAGTGTCCCTTATCCGAAATGCTTGGGGCCACAAGTGTTTTGGTTCTCGGAATTTTTTTCAGATGTTTGCAATATTTGCATATTCATGATAAGAAGACTTGGAAGGGGACATAAGTCTAAACATGAAATCCATTGATGTTTCGTCTCTGTACACATAGCCTAAAGGTAATTTTATACAATATTTTAAATAACTTCATGCTTGAAACAGAATTTCATGGTGTGGAATTTTCCACCCGTGGGATCCTGTTGGTACTCAAAAGGTTTCCGATTTTGGAGCTTTCTGGATTTCACATTTTCCAATTAGTGATACACAACCTGTAGAATAACCCCGGGTCCGCCGAGTGGGGCACAGGTGATCTACATCAGCAGCACCAATGCAGAAAAGCTGAGCAGGGCAAGGCGCCTAGGAGAAGCCATGAACTTGCAAAGGTGGTCGGGATGAGTGGGCGGAGCCAGAAAGGCTGATGATTGCTGGCAGGTGCAGCTGGGAGGGTAAGCTGGTGCTGGCGAGCCGGGACTGCAGGAGAAATGTCAGGTCCTCCCCAAATCCATCTGTGAAGCCCTAAGCCCCGGAGAGATGGCAAACAAACCCCACCCCCTTTAGCTGTCACTCTGCGCTCCTGGCAACCACTACTCCGCTTTCTCTTTCCCTGGATTTGCCTGTTCTGCGGTTCCAGATAGAAGGAGTCATGTCGTACTGCTCTGTGGTCTTTCGGCGACTGGCTTCTTTCACAGAGCGGCACGTTCTCCAGGCTCCCCCAAGTAGCAGCCAGGGCAGAGTTGCACTGGGTTTCACCAGACAATGCCCCGCGGTAGGGGTCTGCCCCCTTCCGCTTACTCACTGGGAGATGGAGATTTGGGTTCTTTCCACTGTTTGGCTGCTCTGCACAACACGTCTGTGAACAAGTTTGCATGGACCTGCATTTATATTTTTCTTGGGTCTTTCTCTAGGAGTCGAATTGCTGGGATGCACGGTACGTTTAACCTGTTGAGGAACTTCCAGACTGTTCTCCAAAGCAACTGCACCATTTCACATCCCCACCAGCAGTGCACGAGGGTTCCAATTTCTCCACATCCTCACCAGCACTTCTTACTCTCCTTTCTGAAACAAAACAAAAATGCCCTACTCTCCTTAAAGTAGCGTTGCATTTTGGTTTTGCTTTGCATGTCCCTGACCTTTAGTGTTGTTGAGTATCTATCATGAGCTTAGAGGCCATTTGCATGTCTCCTGTGGAGAAATGTCTACTCAAATCCTTCGGGCGTGTCTCATGCGGTTCTGGTTCTGCCTGGGGTGGGGGGGGAGTTAACACGGTGTTTTATTCCACAATCAGAGGTTAAAAGCCTAACCTTGAGCCAACAATTGATGAGAAGATTATGGAGGTGTCGGTAGAAGTCCAAGCCCCAGGAGGGGAAAAGCTAGCCCAAGGTTGGTTCCCTTATGCTATAAGAACAGGGAACCAGAGAGGGAGACTGCACCTGTCCAGGCTAGGTGCATCAGCTAGGGGGTTTCGGCTAAAGGTATTCTCCCCCCCACCCCCCGCCAGCTACATGATAAAGAGGACAGTGGTACTGCCTCTCACAGCAAGAACCCACTGGTAGAACAGTCATAGCCGATTCCTGCAGCAGCCCAGCCAGATCACTACACTCACAAACTCTTCTCATCTCTCACCCCGGCCATCTCCCACATCGGTTGGGCCCTCAGCCCTGTCACTCCTTTGATTACAAAGTGGTCCCCCGTGCTCCGGGTCTCATACACTTACACCAAAGGGATAAGACCCAACCTCGCTCCAGGTCCCTCTTTAACTTTCCCAGAGGCACCCAGGGGTTCCCCTGGCACCTCACTGGCCACAATTATGTCACACGTCCATTCCCAAGCCAATCACAGGCAAGGCAAGTGGAGTCGCTATGATTGGCTTTCGTTAGCCAGGAGCCAGCCCTGAGCGAGGGAACAGGGCTCATTTTCCCCAACAGACTGTCCGCCTGCTACTTGCTAGGGGGGAGGCATCAGCCTTGACCTTGCACACTGCGCTGCCCAGGTTTGTAGAGATTTGCCTGAAGGGTACTACAGGCTGTGTGTCACCTCTGTACTGCCTAGTGATCCTCTCCCCAAGGGCGTGACTCACGTGGCTTCGAGCTGTCTGTGAAACAAAGGATTAACCCAAGTTCTCCAGGCTTCAAAAGACTATCAGGGGCCGGGGCCGCAGCTCACTAGGCTAATCCTCTGCCTGCAGCGCCGGCACACCGGGTTCTAGTCCCGGTCGGGGCGCCGGATTCTGTCTCGGTTGCCCCTCTTCCAGGCCAGCTCTCTGCTGTGGCCCGGGAAGGCAGTGGAGGATGGCCCAAGTGCTTGGGCCCTGCACCCCATGGGAGACCAGGAGAAACACCCGGCTCCTGCCTTCGGATCAGCACGGTGCGCCGGCTGCAACGCGCCGGCCGCAGCAGCCACTGGGGGGTGAACCAACGGAAAACCTTTCTCTCTGTCTCTCTCACTGTCCACTCTGCCTGTCAAACAAACAAACAAAGGATTGACCCAAGTTTTCCAGGCTTCAAAAGACTGTCAGGGCCCAAAGGATGGTACTCGGATGCGGAAAGGGCCTAGGTGGGTAGGGGAGGGGTCCGTGGACTCTGGGTCTGCAGGCTGGGTGTGGGAAAATGGGGTGGGTGAGTGGGTGGGGTGTCAAAATGCAAGGTTGGGGCACAGGTGAGGGAAGTGGCACTGATCAGTTGTTTTGGACAATCTGAGGTTGTGGTCGAAATTGTCCAGCAAAATGTGTGCTAAGTTCTGAAATCTTTTTCTTTCTAAAAAAGATTATGTATTTGAAAGGCAGAGTAACAGAGAGAATGAGAGAGAGAGAGACATCTCCTATCTGCTAATTCACTCCCAGATGGCCACTGCAGTGGGGTCAAAGTCAGGTGCCCGGGACTTCATCTGGGTCTCCCATGTGTGGGCTGGGACCCAGGTACTTGAGCCATCGGCTGCCTCCCAGGGTGCGCGTGGGTAGGAAGCTGGAATCAGAAGCAGAACTTGGATTCAAACACAGACACTCCGATGGGAAATATGGGTGCCCCAAGTGATGTCTTCAGCATTGCTCCACACGCCTGGCCTGGCACGTGCATGATTGAGGTTGTTCTGGCTTTCGGGTCAACACACCACGGATGAGTCACCCCCGACTAGGACCTGAAACTCCCAGAACAGAAGTTACCTGCCCTTGAAATTCTTTTTGCCTCAGAAGACCCTGGGAGTCCACGTGGACCTAGGGGTTTTATTTAGAACGGCTGGGCTCCGTGCCCTGCACCCTGCTGGCCCACCTGGGGTACCCTCTAGAGGCAGAAGCAGTGGGCACGCACCCAGCCTGGCTGTGTCTCTCCATCTCCCGCTTCCTGGGTGGCAGGCGGAGGGAGGGAACACAGTGTCGTCAGGCAGATGTCTTGGAACACAGGGAAAGTAAAAAAGGAAGTAGGGAGTTTGTCTGACAGACCCCAGCGAGCAGAATTAGCATGAGCCCCAGACAGGAGGCACCCCGGTTATATTTCTACTCCTTGGAACCTCAGCCTCTTTGCACAGACAAGACATTCTGTGCGACTGCACCAGTCCACGAGAGATGCAAGTACGAGTGGTGGGCTCTTACTCGCGTTTCCAACTCAGCTGGCACTACTTATACAGTAAAAACCACGACACCAGCCATCATGGTGTAGATGTGTGAGGTGGGCAGGAGAGCTGGAGATACACACGAACAGGGGGAGCCCTGAAGACCTGGCATCAGAATGGGGCGTGGGCAGGGAGGAGTCCCCTCAGACGTCTGGGGAGGGCGGGGCTGACTGGTCATCTCCCAGCTGTGTGGTTCTTGGTGAGTTATTAGCCCTTTGAAGCCTCAGTTTTCCTTATCTGTGAAATGGGGATAATCAAAGTACCTAATCTCTAGAACTAGAGCAATATGAGAAAATGAGAGTGCTTCAAAAAGTTGGCAGAAACATGGGATTAAGAGACTTTATTTTGGTATACAAATTATTAGAAGTGAATGCATTTTTTAAATAATGTGCATTTTCCTTGAACTTTTTGAAAGTCCCACAGCAAGTGTCAGTTACCGGGAGACATTATCAAGGGAGTGAAAATGACTTTGTTGGAGGGACCTGTTTTAAGTTTACTTCTGATTTTTGCAGTATGAAGTATACAAAGCAAATGCAGAGATGAGGGAACCGTCATGAGTCACAGACCCCACTCACTGCCCAGGCGAAGGCACAGAACACAAGTAGAACCCCAGCGGCACCACTCGGGCCACCCCTGGAGTAGCCAGCTTTGCACCACGATAACCACAGACATAGCAACAAGGCAGCCATGACGGCAGGAGTTCTTTTCGATGGCAGGGCGGCTCCCGCGGCTCCAGCTATCTCGTGAGGCTGGACGCTGGCCAGGCCACAGCCCGTGCAGACGTCCAAGCACGTGGCGAGCCAGCAAGAAGACAGAGCGGCGGCGCTCAACTGGGCTTTCGTAACCCAGCTTCTTGGAAGCACGTCCTGCGAGGGCATGCCCCAGTGAGTAAGGCTGGCTCCCACGAGCCCCACCTCCTGGGCCTCACGGCTGAATTAAGTTTCCCTCCTCTCAGTGCCACTAACATGGTTTTTACATTTCAAACGCCTGCGTGAGTGCAGGAGTCACATCGTGTTCCAACCTCTGCACTTGACAATCGGCACCTCCTCTGGCTTCGAGAGCCGTAACTGCTGTCCATTACTTACTTCTCCTAACAGTCCTAGTACCCAGACACGCATCCCTAAACACTATCTGAAGTTTATACGAGAGGAATTATACATACAATATGCAGTCTTGAGTCCTTGACTGCTTTGGCTCCATACTGAAGAATCATCGTGTCTAGGCATGCAGTCATAATTTATTCATTTGTATTATACGATAGTCTGTATGCCTCAGTTATCCTTTTTCCTGTGATGTACATTTGGATGTTTCAACTTTGTAGCTGTTCTGAATGATGCTACCGAACACTGCTTGGATCCGTACCGGGCATGGTACAGCAGGGTTCTCAGTTACATATACACGCAGCTTGGCTACACCACGCCAAATCGTTTTCCCACACTGGTTATAACGACTGACACTCTCACCAGCAATGTATTAAAAAGCCGCCCGTCCTTGTCAAAGTTCCGGATTTCCATGCAGTGTTTTGCCAGGATGAGTGCTGGGGTCTCATTGTGAATTGAATGTGCATTTCCCTAATTAGCAGTGCTGCCGGGACATTTCATGTGCTTACTGGCCTTTTATGTACTTTTCAGGAAGGGCACCCGTATTTGTTCCTGGTCTTTTTCTTCCTGGTCTGTAGCAGTCCCCTCTGGGGTCTGGTGAGGGCCCCTCCTTGGCCACGTTTCACAAACGTCTTACTCCTGTCGCCTGTATCTCTCCCTGCTCTTCAGGGGTCTCAAGGAGCAAACATTCTTGATTTTAAATTAATCCAATGTTATCAGCCACCTCCCTCATGGCTAGTGCTTTTTTGTTTGCTTGTATCCTGTTGAAGAAATAGCTGCTCGTACTAAGGTTATGAGGCCATTTTTCTATAGGATAGTCTACAAGCTTTAGTGGTATATACTCACTTAAACAACAATCCACTTGAAATTGACTTGTATTTGCAGTGAGGTAGGTGCAGTCTCCAAACTGACCGTGCATCATTTAAAAAAACTATTTATTTGGAAAGCAGAATTATGGGATGGGGGAGGGAGCACAGGTTATGGGGAGGAGAGAGAGACAGAGAGAGATCTTCCATGTGCTGGTTTACTCCCCAGGTGCCCTCAGCAGCTGAGGGTGGAGTCGGGCACCAGGAAGTCCTCCTGGGTCTCCTGTGTAGGTGCAGGAACTCAGGTCCCATGACCTGGTGCCTTCCCAGACGCATTAGCGGGAAGCTGGGTTGCAAGCAGAGCAGGTGGAACTTGAACCAGGAACTCGATATGGGATGTGAGCATTGTAAGCACCAGCTTAACCTGCTGCACTTTTTATTTGACAGACAGGGAGAAAGGTCTTCCTTCCGTTGGTTCACCCCCCAAATGGCCACTACAGCTGGAACTATGCCGATCCGAAGCCAGGAGCCAGGTGCTTCCTCCTGGTCTCTCATGCAGGTGCAGGACCCAAGGACTTGGGCCATCCTCCACTGCACTCCCGGGCCACAGCAGAGAGCTGGCCTGGAAGAGGAGCAGCCAGGACTAGAACCCGGCGCCTATATGCCGGCGCTGCAGGTGGAGGATTAAACAAGTGAGCCACGGTGCCAGCCCCTGCACTTTTTTTTTTTTTTAAACACCATCACTTCTCACCCAGGCTGCAGCATGGCCTTGGTGATAAGTGGACCATCCAGACCCGTGTGCTCTGTTCCTGCTCCCACCGTTCTGTCCCACCGATGTAGTCCACAGCCTGCTCTTCAGATTATTATAACTCGTTAATGACTCCAGGAGAGCAAGTCCGCCCATCTAGTTCTCCTTCAAGAATGCCTTAACTATTCCTTAATCTATCTTCTACATTTCTTTTACTCTTGGCTACTTTAAAAAACTTAGAATTCTTTTTGATTCTGTAATGATTTTGAACGTACAGAAAAGTTGTGAGAACAATGCAAACAACTATTTTTCCCAGCCCCTTGGCAAGTGAGTTGCTGACGTGGAGCCTCATCGCCCAGACACCCTAAACAGGATGGGCCCACTCCACTACTGCATGCAATCGTTAAAACAAAAACAAACAGCCGCACGGCCCTCATGTCCCCCACAGCCCCTTTTCGGCCAGTTGCCCCAGTGAAGACTTCAACAGCAAAAGCATCCAGTGGAGGGTCATGCACTGTATTTAGTTATTGTGTCGGGCGCCAGCTCTTGAGGTTTTTCCCGTCGCCCTTCACGGCTGTGACACGTCGCACGTCCGAGGCCGGTCACTCTTCCGCCTGCCTCTCGCCCGGCCGTGTCCGATGCCTCCCTGCTCTGTTTTTGCAGGGGCACTGCTGAGGCCATGTTCTCCTCACTGCGCCCCGCAGGCTTGGTGGGACCCAGTCCCGGGGTCGTTACCGTGGCTCGCTGGCTCGCGGTGGCGTCTTTCGGCTTCTTCACGGTGAGGTCCCTCTGCTTACTTTGTTGTTCCTACACAGGGAGGCGGGGCAAACATCCTGCTTCCCAGAGAGCGCCCACTGATGCGTCCTGGGGGATTATTGCTATGCTGCTTGCCCAGCAATGAGTTCATCATTCTGTCCTCTTACATGTGCAGGTTTGGACTCCATCCTAAGAAAATGCTCTCTCTTCTTTCATTCATTCATGCATTCATTCATTCAATTTTATTTTGACAGGCAGAGGGGACAGTGTGAGAGAGAGAGACAGAGAGAAAGGTCTTCCTTTGCAGTTGGTTCACTCTCCAATGGCCGCCACGGCCGGCGTGCTGCGGCCGGTGCCCCGCTGGTCCGATGGCAGGAGCCAGGTGCTTCTCCTGGTCTCCCATGGGGTGCAGGGCCTAAGCACTTGGGCCATCCTCCACTGTACTCCCTGGCCACAGCAGAGAGCTGGCCTGGAAGAGGGGAAACCGGGACAGAATCCGGCGCCCCGACCGGGACTAGAACCCGGTGTGCCGGCGCCGCTAGGTGGAGGATTAGCCTAGTGAGCCGCGGCGCCGGCCCATTCATTCATTCATATATCAGCACGTAACCCAGGAGTCGGTAGGGGCCTTGCCTACGCTATTGAATTGGTTACTGTCATTATTTGTTTTGATGCTTAAATCATGCTGGAGTTGAGCGACTCCACCAGGGTCACTGGTAACTACTCAGGCAAATCGGCGGGGTTCTCACATTTGTTTGACTCCTCTCTCCCTCGCGCCAGCTGACTTCTCTCCTGGTCCACCGCCATCACTCCCGTCCAGGGCGCTCCCTGTCACTCCCCTTGTGGGACAGGGCTCCTGACAGTCTCCCTGCTCCCCCTTGGCCCATCACTCCGCACACACAGCCAGAGTGCTCTTTCAAAGATGGAAACCAGACCACCGCACGGCCTAGCATCAGCATCTTTCAGTAGCTTCTCGTTGCACCCAGAATAAAACTGAAGTCCTCCCGTGGACAAAAATGTTCGGCTATTCTGTCCCCAGCCTCTTGGAACTCATGTGCCAACATCGTTTGCTGGTTTCCCTCTGCTGGAGCTGGGACGGCCTCCTTGCTGCTCCCCTACCACCACCAAACTTGCTGCTGCCTCAGGACCTTTGTGCCTGCCGCCTCCCCAGTAGGGAGGGTCTCTCATGACATCCAAGAGCGTGCTCAGATGTCTCCCTGTAGAACAGCACACATGCCCAGGGAATGCCTGTTCCCCCTTCCTGAACGCCTCCTGCGCCCTGAACGTGTTCATGCTTGCCCCTCTAGTATGTAAGCTGCATGAAGTCAGGGCTGTGTCCGCCTTGCTCATCACATCTCTCATGCCCAGAACAGTGTCCAGTGCACACCGGCATTGTTAACTTGGGGGCCAAGGTATGGGCCAGTCGGGCCATGCCAGTGTGTGGCTGAGAGCCACTCGTCCCAGCTGGGGCTGGCGGGAATGCTAAGCTGAGCGGGGCAAGCTGGCCCATCTGACGACGCACAAGCCCCTCCTCTGCTGAGCAGGAGCTGGAAGGTGGTTATAAAACCTCTGGATTGGCCAGCGCCATGGCTCACTAGGCTAATCCTCCGCCTAGCGGCGCCGGCACACCGGGTTCTAGTCCTGGTCGGGGCGCCGGATTCTGTCCCGGTTGCCCCTCTTCCAGGCCAGCTCTCTGCTGTGGCCAGGGAGTGCAGTGGAGGATGGCCCAGGTGCTTGGGCCCTGCACCCCATGGGAGACCAGGAGGAAGCACCTGGCTCCTGGTTTCGGATCGGCGCAGCGTGCCGGCCACAGCGTGCCAGCCATTTGGGGGTGAACCAACGGAAGGAAGACCTTTCTCTCTGTCTCTCTCTCTCACTGTCTAACTCTGCCTATCAGAAAAAAACAAAAAACAAAAAACAAAAACACACCCTGGATGACAGCTTGATTATCCCAAGGCAGCCTCACTATAGCGGTGACTCGTGACCCCGCTCGTGCTTGGGCACAAGGACCTCTTCCACCTCCACTGATAAACCCACGGCCAGTGGAAGCAGCATTGTCTCCCTTCGTTGTTATATCCGAGCTCCCGAGGGTCAGGAGTGTGGGCTCTTGCATTTCGGGTTCGTCTTTGACTTGTGGCTGCTGCCAAGGCAGTCTAAGAACACAAAGGTGCCGGAAGCTAGCCGCGGGCACGGCTCTGCACCACCCGTCCACTGTGGGCTGAAGGGCCGTCCCCGGGGCTCGGTCGGCAGCCTGCCCCTGAGTCTGACGTAAAACGACAAAGCCACTTCACCTCTAGGCTCAGCCCTGCTTTCAGTGACTTTGTGGCCAAGCTTTGGAGAGTGGGGTGCACGGAGTCTCAGCCCAAGCCAAAGATGGGTGGGCCAGCTTGGCTTTTCTGGTTGATGCTGGTGGCTATGAAATGAAGAACATGGCTTTATTCTTGATTCTCACACTGCGCGGGGAGCAGATAACAGGCAGGTGGCCCCAGGCACCTGGCCCTTGACCCAGCTGTGTGCATTCGCAGGGAGACACACACACACACACACACACATGCACAGGGAGAGGGAATGTTTTCCACCTGTGCTGTGGGTACTGGTGTGAGCCCAGCCACAGCCTGGATGAAAGACAGACCTGAAAGGGAAGAGAACTCTGCAGGAGGCGCCCCAAATATGCCCCCCACCCCGCTGGGATGCAGCAGTGGAGCCTGAGAGGGAAAGGCATGGCTCCAGTGGTACCGGCCCACTGGCCACTGACCTTGACCTTGTATTTGCATTGCAAAGCCAATAGAGAAATGCCATTCCCTCTGAAGGCAGGGACACAGTGAGGGCACACAGCACCCTTAACAGTGTGACAATGACCACAGCCTGGTAGAGGGCCTTCCAGGAGAGGCAGACCGGAGACCCTCTGGGGGTGGGGAAGTCAAGCTTTTCTGTGGGGGCTGGGAAATGAAATCTACGGTGGTCTTGCCCAAACACACTGCAAGGGGCTGGCGGCACTTCACTGAACTGGGACCTAGCTGTTTCCATTTACAGCTGACTCGGTTTGAAGGAGCTTCAGGGACTGAACTTAACAGTTCCAGTTTCCAACTTGAACTGAAAGGCATAAACATGGTGACTGCATTTTCCGACTCCAAGGTGGATCTCATGCTGCGTTGTATCTTCCCCGTCGAGAGAGCCCGGGGATCCACTCGGAAGAGTCGGAGATGTGCAGGGCACCTTTGATTTGGATGCTTCTTACTCTCTGCCCTAAAATGAAACTATTCAGTTCCTTTTCCAGGGACTCTGGGAGCAACATCAAAACTTGAAGCACCAGAGGAGAGCTAGAGATGGAATGTATAAAATGTCGTCATCTGCATTCTACAGCAGCCGGGAGGTAGAAGAATAAATTGGGTGAGTGGCCTTGGGCTCCCAAACCCAGGGCCCCTCTGACTCTGGGTTTGCATTGACAGGCCAGCAAGTTGTCCCGTGCGTGGGCCACATTTCCTAGGGCCAGGGACCTTGTCAGATGAGCACCAGGAGTCTCCCTCTGGGAACGGGAGGCGAGATCTGCTTAGTCCCCACTGCCATCGATTCACTCGACTTCGACGGGGCAGAGATGGCCTCCTTGGGGCAGAGTGAGGCTTGAGGTGTGCATCTCACTCAGCCCCAGCAGCCTCCGCCTCCCAGGGCCGTACACAGGTTGGGGGTGAGAGGCTAAAAATGCCTTTTCATGTTGCCATGAGTTTAGAATGAGAGGTGAAGGTCAAAGGAGTTTCTGGGAATAATGTCCAGCCCTCAAGAATCAACTTCCATTAAAATAATAAAAATCTTCTCCACTTCTCTAACAGTGTGGGGGATGTCCAGCCCACAGGCTATATAAGGCCAAGGAAATCACATGGCCTGGCCCTGCAGCCGGCTAATTTTGAAGCTGATAATTCCGTATGACCCACGAATGATGATAAAACATCCAAATGGCCCTTGGCTGGGGAAAAGAAAGCTTCTCCACTCGTTTTACATCATCTCAAGCCATTGTTGGCCTCTACGAAGCAGGTGTGTGGAGGGAAGGAGACAGCAACAGTTGCAACCTTTGACACCCAACATTGGTCTGTAGGGTTGCAGAGGAGAGGCAAGGATAAACACCCAAGTCAGTTTAGACCCACTACAATGAGGCTACTTTGTAAAGAAATCTCATTCCTCTGGTTCATGGTTCTGGAGGTAGAAAGTCTAGGAGTTCATCCGGCGGTGGCCCTGTTGCTGGGCAAGTAGCAACAGAGATGGGGACACTTGTGCCTGCCTGCCTGCCTGTCCGGGGTCTCTCCTTCTAATAAAGCTATGAGGATCCCGCCATGGAGGCTCCGCCCTAACGACCTCATTTCCTCCTATTATCACCTCCTCCACAGCCCTACCCCTAAACACTGGTCAGATTCAGTTTCCAGCCTCTCAACATCTCACCATGGGACCACATCTCCACACACAGAGCCCAGGGAGACACCTTCCCCAATCACGAAGCTGTGCCCTTGCTCACTGGAGTCTGTGCTCCTTGTTGGCTGGCTCAGCACTGGAACAGCTGCCCCCCACCCCCTACTCCGGGGGCCCTGGACTGAGTATATACTAATGACTTAAGAGGCTGGAGAAGGTACGAGGTACTAAAATCGCGAAAGCACTTCCTCCTGGGAGAGGAGGCGACACTGGTCACTTATGGTGGGAAATCAAGGACAAGTGACTGGGCCCAGGTAGCAGGAGCCAGGGCTGTGCTCCGGGGAACAAGTCCTTTGCATTCCTCCACTACCTGCCTTTTAGGACGAGGGCTTGACAGGCTGAAGAAAGTTTAAATACTCAAGAGGGTAGAGGAGAGGATAAAGAGGGGAGGGGGGGAAGGGGAGAGAGAGGCAGGGGTACAGGTGGGGCAGCAGAAATGATTGATAAGTAACTCATTCACCCCAAACATTAGCCTTGCAAGAATCAATGCCATCAGACTATTTTTCAGTCCAGCTGGTGTGAAACATGTTATTCTTGTACTTTGAATGGCTCAGCTGCTCTCTTTTGTACTTTTTTTTTCTAGAATACTGTGAACTAGTCACCATGTTGTACAGATCTCCCGAACTTTTCCCTATCTGAAATGCTGGGGTTTTTTCTTCCTTTTCATTTTATTTGAAAGGCAGAAAGAGATAAAGATCTTCTATGCTCTGGTTCACCCCCTAATTGCCTGGGTCGGTCAGGGTGAAGCCCGGAGCCCAGAAGTCAGTCCAGGTCTCTCACGGAGGCGACAGGGACCCAAGTACTTTACTTAAGTCATCACTGCCGCCTCCCAGGGTGCACATTATCAGGAGGCTTGAATTGGAAGTGGAGGCAACTTAAACCTTTTTTTTAAATATATATATAGACAGCGAGAGACCTCCCATCTGTTGGTTCACTCCCCAGATGTCTGCAATGCGCAGAGGGCTGAAGCTGGGATCCGGGCGCTCAAATCCACCTCTTCGATGGGGGCAGCGGGACCCAGCCACTTGACTCATCACCAGCTGCTTCCCAGGGTGTGCATCAGCAGGAAGCTGGAGTCAGGAGCCAAGCAGTTGAGAACTTGTGGCTGCTTGTTCAGTTCACAGCCAAAGATCGCTTCAAACTGTCATCGAGAGGGGAGCTGTTGGCTGGCCAGCAGGCCATGTGCAACTGGCTTTTAGCAGCCTGCATCTGCTACTAACAAGGACTAGTCAATACTTTCTTACACCATTGCATGGCGGCAAGCGTTCTGTGCTGCGCTGACTTCTCGAAGAGCGGACTCGGTGCTGTTTCAACCCAGCTGTCCTGTGTGTCCATCAGACATGGGTTCAGCATGTAGCATCTGCCCAGCTTTCAAGAGCTGTGTTCTTCTTGGCTTCCCGTGGACGAATGTGTTCTACTTAACGGACTCCGTGATTGGAACATACTACTCCATGAGCCGTGCAGCGATCCCAACACTCTCCAGGAGCCACCCTCAGAATCATGGTGCCCTGGACCGAGCTGCTCTGCCGCCAATAGGAAGTATTCCAAAGTGCAGAAAAAGCCATCATCGCACCCTTTTATTCCCACAAAGCACTCAGTCTCCTCCCCTGTGCGCCCATTACGCTTCTCAGGATGGTAAACCGATGACCTGGTGCTGGGCGGGAGACAGCTGTCGCCCCTCTCCCTGTGGATCTAACCAGCTCCACACACCCCACTCTCCAGAGCTGTGTTTCCCTGCCAGCGGCAAGACTGGCAGTCTGGGATATGCCAAGTTCTTGGCTCTAAATTCCCAAACAAAACAGTATAGGAGGGAATTTGTGAGTTAGATGATTTGCAAACACTACAGCAAGTCACCGTGTAAACATTCGTTTTTGTGTACCTATTATTTCTCTCCGACAGTTACCTGGCTGCCACGCTGACAGTGCCAAAGTGTGCTGCTCCCGGTGATTCTTCCATTCACACTGAAATGAACGCAGCTTCTTGTATATCATGAAAAACAAACACACACCCCAAAAAGCCATCATTAAACGGTGATCAGAGTATCTCAGTAATTACGGTAGGAGGGTCTCCACTCTCGCTGAGAATCAACATTGGGTCTACAGGTGTGTTCTCAAGTGTACACAAAGCTGTCATTTGGATGGAGCCAGCTCGGGAACTAGCATGAATCGGAAGCCACAGTCACGTCCCAGGACAAGCTCCTGCCGACTGTACCGGGCATGCCCCACCCCAAACATCAGCTCCCCGAATAACCACACAGACCCCCAGCTTCGCTTGCTGGGTCTGACCCAGCGCATGTGGCGAGCAGCTCGACCCCTCACCGTCAGCTTACAGACGGGCACCTGCCATCTGCTTAAGAAGCGCGTGGCGGCTTGGTTTAGTCCCATTGCTGCTACGCGTGGCGCGAGGATCTGCACACAAATGCATCTCGTTTCACATCCTGTATTCCTAATCCTTTTGCTAAATTCTCTCCTCTGTAACCAAATAAACATCCTACATGACCGAAGACGTGGAGGTGACACCAGGGACAGCACCGGCGTTTGCTGGTCCCCGGAAGGAGCTCCTCATTCAGACCCAGGCCTGAAGCACCAGTCAGGAGCCTCAGCATGGGAAGTTTGAATGACAACGGAAAGGGGGGCAAACCCTGAAGGTTGGTTTTTTCTTAGCCTTGCGGGGTCACAGGGTCCTAACCGAGGTTATCAAATCTTGCCGGTGCCTCAGGCAGGATGACTCGGCCAACTCAGGGGATCTGGAGATCCTGCAGAAGTTCAGCGACCCGAGACACAGCCTGCCCGAGGTTCTGCGAGGTGCCTTGGAGCTCTGCAGGGGAAAGGTACAGCACGAAGGCAGATGAGTACCGGTAGGAACCGTCTCAGTTCCCAGAAGCACAACCACCTGCCCCAGAGGAAGGAATGCACGAGGCCTCGAGGTACAATGCCGCTCTTTGTCAGAAAATATATTTATTATTGATAGCGAGTGAAGCGGAGATGTCAGTACTCACGGCAGAAGTCAAGGTTGCTTTCATATTGATAAAAACGCCTGACTTCACTTGCAATCATAAACATTATTCCAGTAAAAGAGGTACATTTTCTCTCCTTTTTGTCTTTTTACTTGCATGATCACAATAATAAGTTAAAATGAAATCGCTCTTACACAATCAACGAAGAAGAGAGAGAGGGAGGGAGAACCCAGGTGCCACAGCCTAGACAACCCCGCTGGGCAGGGCCGCGGGGCTCAAGCTCCCCTCTCTCCGCTCTGGGAGCCGAGGCCCAGCAGTGAGGGGACACAGTTTAGGGCTGGTAGAAATTGAAGAGAAAGTACAAAAAGGGGGAGAAGGCCGCTGGGGTCTTTTATTCATCATAAATGGGGTTCATGGACACTGCGCGGTGTCCTGGGATGACTGGTCCAGGATCTCAGCCTTGGCTTTTTCAATTGGTGCTGATCCGAGACGTGACATGATTCTGTTGACTTGACTTTCCGGGACTTCTCTTCGGGGTCTTCTGTTTAAGTGGGTTATTTTGTTACTAGGAAAAAAAAAATGTTCCGCCTCTGGAATTAATGTTGCGGGGGTTCCGTGCGTTCTGAGAGGTGACTATCCCCCCTTCTGCAGCACGCTCTGCAAGAGAAAGGACAAGGGTCACCACCCCAAGGAGACAACTGTTCAGGACTGTTCATGTCCCTTCCCAAACGTCTGCTTCAAACACATAAACAACAGGGCAACCCAGGCTCAGAAGGACACCACCCTGCGTAAGCACCAGTGCTTTATCAGGTCTAATGCCCCAGAGAAACCTCCACGCCGCCGTGCAAGCTGCAAAACCTATGGATGCATGTGGTGGTGCCGGGTGCTGGTGGTGCCGGGAGTAGGGCTGGTGGCCACCGACTGGGAAAATACTGCTGAGGCAGTGTGGGGGCCGGGGGTGGGTGGGAGGAGAGGGACTCTCTCCCAGACACGGCTCCCTCTGGGCAGCACACAGATGTCCGATGCACGCACAGCCAGCATCTAGCTCCAACAGCAGAGATCGTTCCTGTGTTGATTTTTATGGGTGGAGCTGAGCGGTGGTAGATAGGAAGGATTCTTTTTTTTTTTTCCTAAAAAGATATTCTACTTAATTTGAAAAGCAAAATGAGAGAGAGAGAGAGAGAGAGAGAGAGAGAGAGAGAATGAATGAATGAATGAATGAATCTTCCATCCATGGTTCATTCCCCAGATGGCTGCAACAGCCAGGCTGGGCCAGGCCAAAGCCAGGAGCCAGGAGCCTCTTCCGCGTCTCCTCTGCTGCCTTCCCAAAGCTCAGCAGCAGCAGGGTGGATTGCACCTTAAGCAGCTGGGACTCGAACCAGCAGCCACAGTGGGGAGGGGGTGCTGGCGCCGCAGGGGGCGGCTTGATCTGTGCTACAGTGCCGGCCCCAGGAAGGATTCATAATTTTGAGCTCAAAACCCTCTATAACCAGCTGAGGCTGGGGGCTAAAAACTATGTTCTAGTGGGGAGAGGGGGGATGCAGAAAGAAGAAGAGAGAGAAATCTCCCATCTGCTGGTTCATTGTCCAGATGCCTGCAAGTACCAGGGCAGGGCCAGGCAGAAGCCAGGAACCAGGAGCTTCCTGCTGGTCTCCCACGTGGGTGCCAGGAACCCATGTACTTAGGCCATCACCACTGCCTCCCAGGTGCGTTATGCGGGCGTTCAAAGTGGTGACTCAGCCTTCTGCGCTACGATGCTCTCCCCACTTGGAAATCTTTGAGAAAAGCGACGCTTTGCCCTGTGGTTTCTCAGAAGAGGTCAAGGTTGTCTGGAGGTCATCTGCACACTCCCCCCCCCTTCCTCTAGGCCTCCCTCAGCTCTCCAGCCACCCACACACCTGGCTCTTCGCTGAGCTCCTCCTAGGTGACCACTGCACTTGGATGTCAGGGGGAGAATCCAACACAGGCACACCCATGGAAAACTACAGAGTGACACTGCGTAAGAACTCGGTAAGCTTTATTTATTTTCTGAATGTATGGGAAAATTATTTGACTAAATCAGTAACAGGGGGCTGGCGCTGCGGCATAGTGGGTAAAGCTGGTTTGAGTCCCTGCTGCTCCACTTCTGATCCAGCTCCCTGCTAGTGCCCCCGGGAAAGTAGTGGAAGATGGTCCAAGTGCTTGGGCCCCTGCACCCATGAGGGAGACCGGTAAGAAGCTCCTGGCTCCTGGCTTTGGATTGGCCCAGCTCTGGCTGCTGTGGCCATTTGGGGAGTAAATGAACCAGTGGAAGGAATCTCTCTCTCCCTTTCTCTGCTTCTGTTTTCTAAATAAATAAATCTTAAAAAAAATTAAATCACACACACAGCCTAAATTCCAAAGGAGCTCAAGAATGCCCAGGACAAGGTAGCAGCTCCTTCCTCCCACTTCCAGGTTCTTGCGGCCCCAGCAGAGAAGGTAGGGGTGGTTCCGCCTGCACAGCGTGTCTGAGGCAGTGACGGGAAGTGTCCCAGAGGTCTCGCACTGCGGAGAGGATGTGCACGGGGAACTGGGATGGACGGAGAGGGTGAGCGCAGGGGCAAGCATTCACACAGGTGGGAACCAGCCCGGCACGGGAGGGGACAGAGGAGAGAGAGGCCTCAGTGGACGGAGAGGCATGGGTTCAGGACGCTGCGCGAGAAAAAAGCATCAAAAGGACCCAGAACGGTGCCCAAAGAAACACGGGAAGCTGTCAAATCCCATGGGGGAGGCTGACCTGCCATCCTAGGCACAGCGCATGCAGCAGGAGATAGGGGAGGCGGGGGGACTGGGGAGGAGTGGGCTAGAGACCAAGCGAGGGTGGGAACGAGAAACAGAGGCGGGAAGAGCGAAGGGGGACTCAAGGCGCGGGTGGACCCATCAGAGACAGTGACAGACACAGGGGAGTCAGTGGCAGGGCCCAGCCGGGCAGTGAGCACCATGACTTGAAGTTCGGGTGTTGGGAGACGTCCTGGACGGAAATGTCTGGGAGGAAGCAGCAGCCTTGGGAAGAGATAGCGAAGGTCTCTAGGGGTGAAGAGTTAGATTGAGGAGCGAGTGACAAGGACTGGCGTGAATGGGGCAGGACAGAGCCCGGGGAGGGACACGTGAGAGCGCTGAGTCGCAGAAGCTGGGGGCAGGCTGATCGCCCTGAAGCCCCGGCGCTCGCCGGCTTCTCAGCAGTCTGTGTCCACAGGGCACGCAGCCACAGGGCACTCAGCGCACAAGCTGCCTTAGACACCAGCAGAAGTGGTCACCAACGAGAAGGGCCCATCCGCACAGGACGTCACTCAGAGACGCTGCACGGGTCTGGGGCACACAGGAGACAGCAGGCCAAGCGGGAGGCTCCCTGTTATCGGATCAGCCACCTGAGTGCTGTGTTTGTGGGGAGTGGAATGCTGGCCACCTACCGGGCCAGGGTGTCACCGAGTCCCATTGGTCGCCCCTGCCCGGTGGCCTGCTCGGTGTGAAAGCCTCTCCAGTCACACGGGCGGGAGCTCTATAAATCCCCACGGTATACACAACTTGGCCACAACATCCCTAATGAAATACAGACTGGGAGCTGGTACCACACCGATCTACATGGAGCGCGTCCAGGGGCATTTCGCGACTGAAGCAAAGGAGCCGGTTGCGTGCTGACGTCACTTGGCTGCTCTTGTATTTGAGGAGTCGCCCACTCCCTACCTTCTTCAACCCACTGATGGAACCTTAAGGTGCTATCTGCCTGGTCAAGAGCCCACGGCCGTGCCTCTGCCTGTCACATGGGTCTTGGCGCCCTAAGGACAGCCGTGTGACAATGTACCTCTCTTTGCAAATGGTGCCCCACAACATGGTCAAAGGCAATAGTTGAGTGTGTGTTTTTATTTATTTTATTGATTTTTCAGAGCCTAGGGCTTCTTTTACCCCTTCTTTTCTGTTCTCTGCAACCCCAATCAAACACGGATGGGTATGTTTTAAGACAAATCCCATGATGCTGAGTACATTAGATTCGCTTTCTCAGGAGCAGTGGGCCAGGCTAACGTAAAGGCAGCCGCAGAATATGTGAAACAGATGTGAAATGTACAAGCTCCCCCCCCCTCCCCCGCCTCAACCACATCCAGGGACATCCTGCTCCGTGCGTGACAGCTGCAACCTCACAGACACTGCAGCGCTGCGGCCGATTCACGCGTGGCTCCGAGGGGCCGTGAGAGCTGCAGGGGCAGCCCGGAAACCTGCTGTCAAACCGCACCCAAGGGTGTCAGGGGGCCACAAACCCGCCTCGCTTCTGCCAGGGACCTTAGTGAATACAATGGCAGGTTGGTAAACCGGCGAAGCGTGTCGCGTGATGATGGCACGGCAGCCTTGCCAGGAAACCGGCTCCAACCCAGGCCCTGGGAGGGGCTGGGCTCTTCGGCTCCCCCCACACGGGGTCCCTGCTCTGAGGAGCTGCTGTCGGGCTGAATTTCAACGCTGCGTAAACTCAGCACTGCATAAATTAACATAGGAAATCCCAGGAGGAGGAGGGAGAAGCTTTGCTAACACTTGATCTGCATGCAGGGCAGGGGATTCCTGCCTCTGCTCATCACTGGCGGATCTGGGCCTGTGGGGAGGCCTTTCGTAAGCAGCAAGGTGGGGGCTCAGGGGTGGGGAGCACCCGAGGAGAGACGGGCCCAGCGCTCCAGCATGGGCACTGCGCTTCTCCCTAGTCTCATCTCCTTCAGGTGCCAGCCACTGCGGCGCCACGGACAGCTTGCACCGTCAGCCGAAACTGGGGCCTCTGCGACTTGTGTCACTGCCACTTCTTATTAAAATGGTCCTACTGCTTTCCTCAAGTATTTTTTTAAAGACTTATTTGAAAGGCAGAGTTACAGAGACAGAGGGAGAGCAGGATGGGGGAGAGAGAGAGAGGGAGAGGCAGTGGCGGGGGGGGGGGGGGGGGAGGTATCACTCTCCCATCCGCTGGTTCACTCCTCAAATGGATGCAATGGCCAGGGCTGGGTCAAGCGAAAGCCAGGAGTCTAGAACTCCATCCGGGTCTCTCACATGGGTGCAGGGACCCAAGTACTTGGGGTCATCTTCCACTGCCTTCCCAGGTGCATTAGCAGGGAGCTGGAATGGAAGCGGAGCAGCTGGGACTTGAACTGGTGCACATATGGGACGGAGGCATCAGAGGCTGCAGCTTAACCTGCATGCCACCCCCACCCCCACCCCCTCCAGTGACTTCAGAACGGCAGCTCTCCTGGAAGGCTGGACTGGTCTTTCGTAGCACTGTGCCAGCCGCTGGCGGCCTCAATGCAATCACCAGACGTTGTGGCGACTGTGGGCTCTTCAGCAGTCATCGTGAGGATCAGTACCCCCGCTGTTAGTTAAAGAAGCCTCCACTCGAAGGCCCTGTCTCTGGGTGAGCTCATGCAGCTCCCCAGGAATTCAGACCTCGGCCGGCAGGGAACAGGCATGGGCGGGCAGGCCACCTCCCTGTGGGGAAGTTCAAAGGCAAGCACACTCTGGGACACCCACCGTGCCCAGGGTTCTACTCAGGAGAGGCAGGAACAGGGGCAGGCAGAGGAGGCTGGAGCTGTGAGGGGGAAACAGCCCGTCGGAGATGACTGTCAAGTGAGGCAGGAGGAAGGGCGGCCCATGAATCCAGAGAGGGCTTGGCCTGTGCAGCGCCTGGTGCCCCCACGACCCCAGAACTGGGCAGCGGCCTTCTGCTTCCATTTTCTGTCTCTCCCCCCTGCAAGGGCTGCCCTCTGTTCTTCCTGCTTTGCAGGAAACACACGCATGACTTTTTCCTCCTCCCTGAGTCTTGTTGTATATCTTCCATGATAAACGCTCTGTGCAGTATTCAAATTAAGTTACAAGTAATTAACCGCTGATACAATTTGCTGCAATAACAGACAACACAGAAACATACTGCAGCTCCACTTCTTGAAGCATGAGCACCAGGAAAGAAATACTTATTAAGAAAAATGAAAATTTATTACCATGGCAATATTTCTTCTATCAAACTCAGATTTAAAGAGAGAGAGAGAGAGAGAGAGAATGAGAATATCATAGAGCAAACTATTACTCCCAGAAAGTAGTTTAGAAAAGGATCCCTCGGAAGAGGAAGACTGGGATACTTGGCATCCAGTTTGCTTTGCCGTGACTCCAAATTCAAAGGCAGCCCCGGAGAAGGATGGGGAATCTCTTACGAAGCTCCCATGTGTCACCCTGTGCACCTGCAGCCCGGCCGGGAGATTCATAAATGTCGTTAGGTGCTGATGATGAAGCAGCAGCCTTCGTACACAATACAAACATGCCCCCACAGGCCTTCCCAGAGAGCTGAGCGTCTTGGTGCTCTCTGAGGGTCGGGGGAGGGGCAGGGGGACTGGGAGCGAGCGGCAGAGCTGGGGAGGGTTGCTCACACCTGTGAGCTAAGCAGGGAACCCTGTCACCCTGGCCCAGTGCCTCTTCCCTCCCACCAGGCCATGTGGCGCCAGGTGTGGCTCTGCATCCGGATCATCCAGTTTCCAGAGCCACAAGCTGGGGGCGGAGGGGGGTGGCGTGGTTTTTTTTTTTTTTTTTCTTTCCAGGTTATCATCCAGTTTGTTCCTCAGGCCAAGGATGCACTCCCATAGCTGGCCTCATCGGGCCTCCACGGGATGGCTCGGACCAGTAGGTAGTGATGGCTTCTCATCCCCAGAAAGGGGGACAGCAAAGACCAGCCTGGCCCCTGAAAGGCCATCGGGCTCCTGCCCGGCCGTCCTCAGGCTCCTGCGCACAGAGGCCCCTAGGAGCATGGAGAGGGTTGACACGCTCAGCCCCACCTCCAACCTCCACAGATAGAACCTCCAGGAATGGGGTCGGACCCTGCACGTCAAACAAACTCCCCGGGTGATTCTGACGTCCACGTGCATCCACGATCTGACAGTCTAGGGAAGGGACCTGGTTTGGAGTCAAGCGTGGGCTATTTGGTGTGGCCTCGGCCCCGTTTACCGTCACTGAACTCTCTGGTGCCAGTTTTGCAAGGGAAACGATGAGCATCTGTAAGGTCCTTTTTAGCTCTGCTGCTCACTTATTAAAAGTTGCATACAGCACGGGAGTCATCTGAAAACAGTGACGACACAGCTTGGCACTAGCTTTCTCGTCCAAGAACTCTGATTTCTAAGCAACAGCTCCTACTACATCTCCAGCACCTCTTAGTGCTCACCATTACAGGACGATACCTGAATCCTGCCCTAACGCACATCCAGGCTTTGGGGGAGATGGAATAGACTGTCCTTAAGGTCGACAGAGGGGCCGGCGCCGTGGCGCGCTAGGTTAATCCTCCGCCTGCGGCACCGGCATCCCATATGGGCGCCGGGTTCTAGTCCCAGTTGCTCCTCTTCCAGTCCAGCTCTCTGCTGCGGCCTGGAAAGGCAGTGGAGGATGGTCCAAGTGCTTGGACGCCTGAGACCAGGAGGAAGCACCTGGCTCCTGGCTTCAGATCGGCACGGCGCCGGCCATGGCGGCCATTTGGGGAGTGAACCAATGGAAGGAAGACCTTTCTCTCTCTCTCTCTGTCTATAACTCTATCTGTCAAATAAATAAATAAATAAATGAGGTCGACAGAAACTCATCCATGGCCAATTCTTCCAGGTACACTCATCGTGAGGACATCACTCATATTTGGGAAATGAGGGAACTGGAGTGTGTTAGCCTTGGGACAGAGAAACGTCACATTGGCCATGGCCACCTTTGTCACCATCCTGAGCTCACGCTCCTCACCACTGCCAGGTTCATTCCTTCCTTCTTTGCTTTTCTTTTTGTAGAAGGTTTATTTATTTGAAAGGCAGAGTGACAGAGAGAAAGACACACACACACACACACATACACACACGCACACACAGAGATATCTTTCACTTGCTGGTTCACTCCCCAAATGGCTACAAAAGCTGGGGCTGGACCAGGCTGAAGCCAAGAGCCTGGAACTCCATCCAATTCTCCCGCATGGATGGCAGGGATCCATGCATGTGGGCCATCTTCGGCTACTTTCCCAGGCACATCAGCAGGGCGCTGGGTAGGAAGCAGAGCAGTGGAACGCACACCCGTGCTCCTATGGACAGGGTGCTGGCCTCGCAGGTGGCGGCTTAACCTGCTGTGCTACCACTCTGGCCCCCAGGGACTTCTTGCTATCTGCACCCAGGCAGGCAGGAAGCACACAGGTCTAAGCGGGGAGGCTGCTTCACTCCCCAGGTGTGCTCACCTTGGTCCCTCCTTAAGCTGAGCTCTCAGCCGGCACTGGGTTAAACCTGTGCCGTGGCTCACAGCCTCCTGATTGCCCCAATGCATGACCATCTGTGTCCCCTGGGCATCTGCCAAGGCCGGCCTCTGTTCTGGTCCTCGCATGTCCATGGTTCTTCTGGTCTACACATCCCTCACTACCTGCAGCCTGCACTTGCCGGAATGAGCAGCATCATGGCGGGATGGCAGGAGCCCCGGGCTGGCGGGAGGCACCCCGTATTTCCTAACGGGGTTTATTAGCCGGCAGCCCACGTTCTGCCAGGCACGGCGGAGATAACTGCTTTTTCACTTCACTGACTTTACAGAAACTGTGAAACTGTTCCCAAGTTCATTCCCTGGCCTTGGCTTCCCCAGGGCTGTCAGCAGTGTGAACTCAAAGGGAGAGTGTGGAGCCGTGGGAGGCCAGGCAGCAGGCAGACCAGTCAGTCACAAGTGCAGCTCTGCCCGAGTGGGCGTTTGAGGCTGGCGGGGAAATCTGAGCAAAGCACAGACTGGAGGTCCTGCTGCCTCCGGAGTGTGCCCATGCTCACTGCCTCCGGCTCCCAGGGACAGAGGAGGCTCAGTCTTGGGGCCACAGAGCAGCAAGGCCCTCAGCGTCACCGGGTTCAAGCTTTCAATTTGTCAAAGAAGAAAACCAGAGCCCAGGTCACCATGACCGGATGAGGGTGGCAGCACCGGCTTTTTCCATCAGCCGCATGTTCCCTGCAGGGAACATGACAGAACATTCTGGAAGAATCCAGTCAAGCTTTCTGTCCCTTCCTGTTTAATAGCAGCACTTGCGGGGGAAACGCTGAAGTGCTCAGAGTCACTGCCCCCAAAAAGCAGCCAGATCCCACAGGGCAATAGTGGGGTGGGGAGTGGGGAGTAGTTGGAGTGTGTATGGGGGGAGGTGTCCAGGGGGCAGAGACCCTGCAGATCTGGAAACAAGCCCTTCCCCCCCAACTCAGGTGCAGTAAGACAGAATGGGAACCTCCCACCCCAGGTGCAGCAGACTTTTCATGGTAAGAAGAGGTGATCCCATCGTGGGGAGCTTAAAAAAGTCCTAAGGCTGAGCAGATATGAGAGATTACAAAAGACATGGACGTCTGTATCAATTTCTGCTCTTCGTTTTTAAATGCTTTATCTCACAGAGCTGGCCGGCAGCTCTTAAGCCTTAGAAATAATAATTAGAGCAATTTAATGTCTCTTTATCCTTATGAAGAACACGTAACTTAATATACTGGAAATAATAGTCTCAATGTTTCATGTCAACCCATGAGGAATTGTTTAAGAAGAGCCGGAGACTGATGAGCCTAAGTGGATGAATAAGAAGAAAGGGAAAGTTAGGCTGAGGGACATCCGGAGACCTTCCTATCAGTGAGGTGCGTTCGTCTGCAGGACAGTGCCCGCGGCAGCAGTGGACGCTCCGCTTACGGGCCGTGGGAGCGGAGCGGCCTTGGTGACTGGGACTGTCCCTCGTCAGAAAGGCACCCCAGGACATCATTGGGGACTCGTCTAGCCTGTTCTCTGGGTCTGACCGGAAGCCTGAGAAGAGGAGGTGGCCCTCCAGGAAAAGCCAAGATGGGCAGTGAAGGCCACGTAACTGCCTAGTCTCTTCTACCAAGGGGGCAGAGTTGGGGGGCACGAGGTCAGATGAACTCCACACGCAGCAAGGGGGCAATGTGGCATGGGAGGACCGCAAGTGGCTGTTTCGCGAGCCATGCCGGTGTGATCTTCCAGGGGGCAGCGCTCACCTGCCCCTCCGATCCCGGGCCCCACCATCCCACGCCCGTCTGAGACCTTGAGACTCCACGGCGGCTTCCCCAGCGCTCTCTCCCTGGCAGGCATCTGCCTCTCCCGTTCCCTCACTGCACTGCTCCTCTGACCGTGAACGGCGGGTGTCCCCTTCCACCCACACCCACCGCCACACCAGACACCACTTAGTCTACGTTGACACTGTGCTTTGTTTTGCTTTGATGACAAGGTGCATCTCGGTCTGGCTGTTAAATTCACTGCCACGACTCTCCTGAGTTTCCATGCTCTCAACTGTGAAATGGTAAAAGTAAAACCACCTCTTATTTACATCTCAGGTTGTCATAAGAAACAGGTAAGAGAGCGGGTGTGAAATGACCTTGAAATCTTAAGAACTGCAGAAAAATAAAGCACTGCTGTTTCTTGGTTCTTGCTCATTTCAATGTCGCCTGTCTTAGGATTGAGGTTTTGTGGACTCATGTTTTTAATATTTCCTTGTATGACACATTTCCTAATAACTGAATTTAAGAGCTGGGAAAACAAATACCCCACATACACTAGCCAAAATTTACTGAGAAATTACTGGGGAGGGAGGGGGAGGAAGGAGGGTGATTTGGAATCATTTGCAATCATTTGATGCTTCTGGCTGATCTGTTTAGTTTCGGTATAAAGGAATGCAGCTCAGGAAGGAAGGTAAAAAATAAATGCTTTATATAAATGCAATCATCCCAGCATTCCCATTAAACCCAGAGAACAAGGCTCTAATGCACCACCTAACACTGACTTTGTCACAAGTTACCTTTATCTTATTCTGGAAATGCATGCCACCGGCCAACCTCACCAGGCTATGTGAAAATAATGCAACACACCCTATGCAGGCGGGATGGGCTCAATACTCCAAATCACACTGGGGAAACAGGCACGTACGGCAGACACCAGCGGTGGACCGCCCTATGTCACGGCCTTCTTCTTTCTACTGGTTCACTACTCAGTCCCGCCTCAATAAGGCGCTGCTATTAAGTGAGGAAAAGCCCACGGTTATGGGTATTAACGTGGAGAGTTGAGGCCGATCAAAAGCTGCTTGACAAATAAAACACACTCACTTTCCATTAACAACGTTACTTCTCTGAAAGGCCTATAAAGAAAAGAATCCCTGACGTACTACTGAGAGTTATCCAAGTGCTGATGCAAGTGAGGACAGAAAAAAAGCCATGGGCCAGGAGGCCTTTTAAAAAATAACGCAAACTTTTCATCAATCCTGAGGGTGTTTTTCCCCCCGCTAGTGTCACTGCTATTTTTTTGGTATCCAGACAATACCACTCCTCCCACCAGATGGTTATGAGGTGTTAGGAATTTACACTGAGTGGCGTGATTACAACTACAGCGGATTAGAGTGCATAAAGGCTCGCTCTGTGACTTAGATGCTGGGTTGAGTGGGGTTAGGAGGTCAATGCTAGGGAGTTTGTCGGCAGAGAGAAGCAAGGTTTCCAGCCATTTCCATCCGACGGTTACAGCAGTTAAAGGCCAGGCAATTACGTGACCTACCGGAATGGGGACAATTTGCTTTAGGGTTTATCACTAGTTTTCTGAAGTGCATAAATTAGAGAAAATGCAAATCCTGGGAACATTCTATTGTTCTGATATGGAGGGTGAAGAGAAGAACGTGGCTATGGCGTAGCAAAGCAATGGGAATTCTCGCCCAAATCCTGTTTCTGTCGTCCCTTTTCCTGGACAACTGAGAGGACTTCTAACAAGGGGTGCCATGATTGCATGGTGATCGGATGGTGCATTGCATTCCCTGTTTTTTAAGACCAGCTGCCCTGTAAGTAGACCTGCTGTTCATGGGCCCAAAGCTGTAGGCCTCTTAATTTATAGCCTTCCTCTCTGCTGGCTTTGAATACTGGCTTGCAAGTATGAGGCAATGCCCTCGAGAACACAATTAGTTGAGGACGAATGTGCAGGGCGAGTGGGGAGAAGTGTCAGTTTAAGAGTCTCTTTGTTGCACAAGTGAGCTAGCTGAACACGAGGAGAATGCGCGTGGCAGCTCTGACCCAGCCAGCTCAGGACCGCCATTCTTGATGAGGACCACCTGAGTTTACCCAGCCTTTCCCCACACACATTAGCCCAGGGCATCCTCCCCTGTGCCCTGAGCCGCTGGGCTTTCCACTCCACCGGAGCCCAGCCAGCCCCCGGCTGGCACACTCACCTGTTTGGCATGATTCACACAGTGCATGTACTGGTTGGCCAGAGCAGAGCAGCTGAGGGTCTGGTGGGTGTTCTGGCGGTAACACTGGAGAATCCTCGCCTGCAGGTCAGCACACACTGGATGATACTCGTACCGCCTAAGGACAAAGACAGGGACCACTGAGACACGTGGCCTCCACTCAGGATACACGGAGTTACAGAATACAGCAAATGTTAAAGAACATCTCAATGTGGCCAAGTGCAGAAAAAGATTCAATCATTTTCCTTAGAACTTTAAGGAAAGATATTCAAATTATTCCCATGATAAAAAACGTATACAAGGTAAATGAATTCTATGAAATGAGCTCCATCAACACAAGTCTCCCTGGGATGCTAGAACCTTCGCTTTTAAATCCACACCCAAACCTATGAATGGCGCCAGGACTCTTCGGCCTGGTCATCTGAGCCAGCAACGTGCAAGCTGTAACTTCTCTCTTCCATCTGCAGGTGCAGCTTTCAAATAAGATACAAGGTCAACAGACCCGGTTCCTCCCAAACAGGTCCCTGCCGCCTCTTTACCCGTCACTCCCCAGCCAGAGGTAGGGCCAGACCCTCAAGCCAGAAGTCTCCCCAAAGAAACATCAATTTGAGTGGACGGTCACGTTCCCAGTCGGCACACTGCTGCAGCCTGGAAAAGTACGTTCAGGGTGGAGCCTTCTCTTCGTGTCTGCTCAGGCCGCTCTGGCCCACAAACGCTTAGCAGGCCTCTAAGCCTGGGAAACACCGACCCATATTTCAACACCACGCTCCAGCCTAACCTGTGTATAGATTCCATTAGCTCTTCCCTCCCTGCGAGGGTCTACCATACCCTTTTGGGTGACCCCACGGATCCCGTATTAACTTCTCTCGGCAAACACATAACCCCAAGCACACTGCTGTCCAGCAGAATTCGCTAGCCTATGTAAGAAGGACCCTGTCTTCTTTCCTTTGTGTCCTAAGCCCTTAGATATGGATCCTCCCCACACAAGTCAGACAATAAATGTGTTGAATGAATACAAATGAGTGGCAAGAAAACATTTTAAAATTCCCAGAGTTAAAAATTTTGCCAATTGTACTTAAAAATCTCAGATTTTTAGATTGCTCTCAGTGAATATGATATTCCAAAGATAAATGGTTCCATAATGCTTATAATGTCCACTTGAAAAATCACAATAGCAACATAAACCAAATCAATTAGACAAGGGAAAAAAATTTCTTTGCTAAAATGGCAGGGGAACTTGGCTTATAAGGACCAAATACACACAGAGAAAACACATGCTATCCTTTTTCATCTAGGAATTCATATTTGTTAAAAATTAGTTTTTTAATGCAAGAATCTTCCTTCTTATCAGTTCTTTTTCTGAAATTTAAATTTGTTATTTCCATAGTAATCTTGAAATAGCATTCTTTTCCATTTAATGGGTTCTAGGAAAGCCCTGGAGAACCTGGGCAACTATTTCCCATCAATAAGGAAACCCTTGGGTGACGATTTGTCTCCTCATTACTTTTATCCAACACACTAAGCTAATGTATATTTTGCGAGAATAGAAATGCAAAGTAAGATACCAGTCCCTGAGGGAATTTACTTCCTACTACCCTCAGAAAGCAGAATACGGGGAGGGGCCGGGGAATAGTCCTACAAATTTTACCTAACATTGCCTTTACTTTTTCATTCATTACCTTACCACTTTGTCAAATACCTAAGGAGAGAATTTAAATCCAAGCCCAGGAGTTTCAATTCTTTTTAAGATTTCCAAGTTCAGATATCTGGGACTTTTTCTGGCCACAGATTTCCCTAATCCCCTCTGATGAACATCAGCATTTAAAAGGAGCCAGCTGTGCTGCGAGGGGATCGGGCACACTTAGCACTAACTGACTGATTATAGCCGGGCCTGCACCTGGATAAATACTGAATAAAATATGATTAAGCATCAGGTGAGTGGAACCCAGCAAACACATGACTAATGACTCTAATGGCTCACAGGAAAGCAGGGTGACATCTACTCCAGTGCTGACAATTGATTGTGTTTCTGAGGCATCTTTGATTTAAAAGCAGGGGAAGGAGGTGGGGGGACGCACAGGGCAGGAGATTGGAACAAACCTGATCAGATAGGAGGAAAAGCTTGTAAGAATGAGCCCCCACCCACGTGCTGCACATCAGAAAGAAGACAGCATTTTTTTCTTTTTTTTTCAAAAAGACTTTTCATAATGAAATAATTTTGTTTCATGCTACAGACTCCTTCGAAAAAGGAAATTTAAGTTGTACGTAAGCATCTACCCTGAGATGAGCTATTAGCATGCAAGTTAAAGTCCATGAGTTATTTATGATTTGATATGTGTCAAAATATACTTTTATCACCACAAATCAATACCATTCACTTCCAGGGCCCTTGATTTCTTGCCTGGCAGTCTGGGGGGTGGGGTGGGGTGTGCTCTGTGTGTGTGTGTGTGTATACACGCGCCTGCATGTGAGACCACTTGAAATCCTTTCTGCACACATTTCAACCTGCATTGTTGATTAGATGCAGAGCAGGGCAACGGCGGTGGAGATCAGCTCCTGGAGTAGACTCTGGTACATTCTTCTTGGATTAATCTGTTAAGGGCCAAGCTCTGCCTCTGTATTGATCTGTGATGCGTGTTATGCTGCCCTAATGCACGGTTCTCACTTTGGGAAAATGCTAAACGAGATTACCGGCTAACATTAGGAGGCCATAAAGCACAAGCCATGGCACTTCCCATCCAGGAAAAGGGTTTCAAAGACATTTCCAGGATGCATTATGATAAAGCCGCCGCACAGGCGTGGAGTCAGCAATTGACTTCTATTGACTGCTTTCCTTTCTGCTGATGGACAAGTCACTGTTGGGGGAAAATAACAAGAGGCAGAATCTCAAGATACCTACAAAGGAAAACTAAATCTCTAGCTGCAAAGGACGTTTCAACGATGCAATTTCAATGTGTGTAAGGAAGATTCTAGAAGGCAATGGTGAATGACAATGTTAAGAGAATGGTGAAATGTACAGATCTGGAGAACCCCGAACAATAGTGGACAACAGAGAAGATGTAATAGTTATCCCAAAACCTGTTTAGCCAAAACGCACTGGTGGAATCGAGCTGACCTTTGAAAATACATATTTATCGAAAACAATTAAGAAAAAAAAACGAGTTTTGTGGTCACTTGAAATGACAGGGGACTTTCAAGGGTCTCACCACGGGTACATCTATCTTTAGATTTATTTTATTTGTTTGAACCACAGAGTTAGAGAGAGAGAGGAAGAGACAAAGAGATCTTCCATCTGTTGGTCCACTCCCCAGATGGCTTCAGCAGCCAGGGCTGGACCAGGCAGAAGCCAGGAGCTCAGCAGCTTCAGCCAGATCTCCCACACAGGTGCAAGGACCCCAAGTACTTGCGTTGTCTACAGCTGCTTTCCCAGCTGCATTAGTATGGACTGGATTGCAAGCAGAACAGCCGAGACTTCAACCAGTGCCCAAACGGGATGCCGGTGTTGTGGACAGCGGCTTCACCTTCTGTGCCACGACCCCGGCTTTGCTCTCTTGCTCGCTTGCTCTCTTGCTTTTGCTCTCGGTTCCTTCTTCTTCCAAGCTCTAGGAGCTCTGCCCTCTGCGGGAGCCCTTCCACCCCCTCACAGCGGCATTTGGGGCCAGGCAAGCTGCTGACAGCCTGTGAAGGCAACATCGGAGTCCCAAAGATTCGACCTGAGAACAGAATCAAAAGAAGTGCTCCTTGCAGGGATTCTGTAGCTGGGACAGCATTTCTGTTCTTTTGTCTAATGCTAGTATTTGCTTAAAAAGCATGGAAGCAAATACAGCCAAGCCTTTTTCTCACTGGCCTGAAAAATGTCTTTGGAAAAAGAGAAGGACACAAACACACATTTAGGCTGTGTCTACTGGTTCAATGCTTCAGCTAACATGGTGATACACAGAAATGATTACTACCATTTCTGCTGATTTCCTTTGGAGACATTTTTATAAATTCCATTAACTGGTCAAAGAGAAGTGAACATATTCTTGATGAAAATGAAGGTGACTTCAGCAGTGTTCAGAACTCACCTCTTAAGGCCCCCAGATAGACCACCCTGGGTTATCTGCTATACAGCCTTCTGTGGACTGACTGCTGCCTGTCCTACTTCCGCAACTTAGAAACATCTTTGATGTGGGTCTGAGCTTTACATTTCAAGGAAGCTACTGCCCCATCTCCTTAGCTCTGCTAATAGAAATGGCCAGGACACTTAGGTAACCTCAAAGAAGAGGAAAACTGGGAGACAGTCACACCACTGTCCACTCGGGGGGGCAGGGAAGCCAGGTAATAAGAAGTCGTCCACAGCTATGGTCCCTAACGCTCTTGGGGTCACAAAACTTGTTCATCGTGACTCCAGGCACATGCACAAAAGGATCCTCTCCTTGTATTCAGGCCTGAATTCCTGGAGAGTCCACAGGTCCTCTGATGCAACACCAGACGGGACGGGGGGGGGGGGGGGTGCCCTTGATTATACGTATGGCTGCTCCTAGAAAAAACTGTGGCTTGACGCTGCATCCTATGTGAGATCGGGCAGCCTCACAACAAGGAATGTGCTGAAAGCAGGCACGGAACCCAGTCATGGAGTCAGCTCTTTGAACATCATTCCTGTGGTGCAATCCGAAGTTCCGATTTTATCCTGTACTAAACTTTTCATTCAGTGGGAAGCCCAGGAGCCAGGATTTCTGCTGTCCTTTTGTAAACACACACACACACACACACACATACACAACCAAAGCTACTACTATATGCACACTGCCAGAATTAAAAAAAAAAATTTAAAAATCCACTCATTCTCTGGTATAATAAGGTTATTGTAAAATGAAATGCAAAAGAGGAAATTATGCATTCATCATGTAATTTTTCGCATTTTCCATTGTACGTAAAGTTACAATATCCTACTACTCAGAATAAAATGTAAACAGCCTCTTTCTATGACAACAAGATCTGAGCGAGAACAATTTCAAGCTCTTGTGACGTTCTTAGTAACTGATAACCGTTTTCCTAATAATGTTCCTATTGAATTTCTGCAGTCACACTTTGGAGGCCAAACATCGCCGGAAGTTGCCTGCTTTCTTCCTCTCTATTGGTTTTCACATTTACTTCCTGATATAATTTCCTAAAACATAAACACAGAGCCCCCTCCCTCCAACTCCCAGATTCCTACTCCTGGCATGACAAATGTTACTTATATTGCACTGTCTGTCATTGCAATGCGAAAAATGACAAGAGGCCTTGGAGGCTACCAGAGAAGGGGACAGTGACCTTGGCTACACCTGATTCAGCCCCTAGTTCAGTGACCCAGTCACACTGAGAGCAGAGCATCACGCATCACGAGTGTCTATCACCCAAGGAACAGACTTCACTTGGCTGTTCTCAAAGTCAGTGTTGGCTGATGTACGACACAGGGTAAGGACTTCTACCCTGGAAAACCAAGGCTCGAGGGAGCAGCACCTACTGAAAACACTTTAATTCCAATCTACTCTGGAAAAAGATGCTAAGGCCACAACTCAGTAATCTGGACCCACAGCGGGAGGCTGGCCTACAGGGAGGGAGGGGGAGGAACTACCTGAAGAGTTCAGGACACTGAGAAAAAGTGGGAAAACCCTACACTGAAAAAAAAGTGGGATCTCAGGCCACCTGTATGACTAACACAAGCCACACAGCCCTGTTCACACATAGCTACTGTTCTTACGGCACCTGGCCTGACATGTCCTCAGCCTGAGTATAAAAACCCCTAAATATAGGGTGAATAAAAAACTTCTGGTTTTGCAATATGTGTTCTCTTATTCAATACTATTGGGTACTTGAAATTGATGGCAGCAGGGGAACAAGCCAGGGGGCACGGGTGTCCTGGTGACAGCTGTGGGGCTGGGGTGCAGCACACAGCAATGCACTCGGATACCACGGGACACCCGGGTGCCTGGTTTCTTTTCCGGAGGCCACAGTTCTCACTACTGCTTGCACCCTGCCGGCTGCACCACGCCCTCCCTCAGTGCAGTCCTGCTGCCATGGGCTCAACAGGTGCAGCTGAAGTGCTGGACAGCGCCTACTCCCTGTGGGGGGCCTTGGCTTAGGAAAACAGGGCATTTTCTACCACTTCTCCAAAAAATACGGGCCTCCACAGTGTTGTTTCATAAACAATTTCTTAAAATCAGGAGGCATTGAGAGGCTAACAGTGACTTAGGATCAGTAGAAAATTTTTTCTTTAGAAAGTTCCCCCAAGTAACAGTGCCTTTCATTGACAAGAAATTAGTAATTTATTCAGACAAAAACATCTGTGAAGTCTGGCAGAAAAAACAACCCATTGGCTCAATTTTGCCTTCTACCATACCATGGAATTTTTGACTTATATTTGGGCCTGTACATCATAATTTCTATTCCTAAAAAGAGAGGTAACATGGTTTTTATTTTCATAAAGTATACTTGGAAGAGGCAACAAAAATATGCAGAGTTTGAGGACACAGAACATATCTAGTGCCGATATTAGCTCAACCTGGAAGAACTGTAAATCAACTTCTGGATCACACTTAGGACAACCAAGTACAAAAGAGTTGTTATCTCCTCAAATTCCCAAAGTTTTCCCATCACTCAAAACTCTACAGCTGCCCTCCTGTCCTCTAGAGAGGGCTGAGCCCTCCCTGCCTCCATGTGTGTGTTAGCAAGGCTGCAATCTCTTTACTGCTTAGTGCTGTTACTGTAGTAAGAACGGGCACTGGCAGGATGCTGGGCAGCAGCATGACCTCCATGTACAAAGCAGGAATAAGATAAAATCAGAGGCCACAGAAGTGGCCCTGGGTTACAAGATCTGAAGTCCTGGGAGGAGTATTCTCCCTCCTTTCAATAGACTTACAGGATATAGACTGAAGAGATGTTAGGGCCAAACATTTGCTTTTTAATCTCCAAAGGGTATATCAATGTGTGAATGAGGCCAAGTGATAATAATACACATCAAAACGTTTTGATTTGAATATCTCAATCAGGTTTCAGAGCCAAATAAGGCTTTATTGCTGTTATTGTTATTTTTAAAGAAAAACATGGTATCTACTGTCCTGATTTTATAAAGCAATTTTAATTAGACAACTTAGAAAATGTTAAATGTGAGCATATACAATGCATCGACTTTAGATTTCTTTTCCTTAAGTGCCTGTATCTATATATTATATTTAACTTATGCCAACACAAGCTCAAGACTATTTTATGCCCCAGGTTCTGTGAGTTAGTTCCTTTCCTCCAGGCTGCTATTTTGGAATGCTCACCAAAGCTGGTGTATGAATGGGAAGTATGAGGACTGGTTGGTCTGTCCGTTCATTCATCCATCCATCTACTCAAGTGTGTGATTCTACTCAAGGAACAAGTGTGATTAAGTCACAGACGTTTATTAAACATCATCCTGAGCCATTTGCTCTGACGGCGCTAGGTCAGCCGTGCGTGGTCTTTGCTGATAGCCAACTCCTGGTGCGGAGGGGCGTACGGAAGGCCTTCTCACAGGATCAATAGGTAATTGTGTTGGAAGTGTTGTGCCGGGTACAGAGGTCTGCTTTTAGCTGTGACCCAAACTGAATGACAAAAGTGAGGACTGGCCTCAAGATTTCTGGACGTAACTTTCAAGCCAGCAGGGAGATCTGTCCGGTGTATCTAGACTATAGGAACAGACAGAGAGATGGGGAGGAGACGTCTCCTTTGATCCCGGGTCACGGATACCTACACACCCTGGTGACCACAGCTTCCAGACTCTCCAGCTCTCTGCCACCAAAGTTCAGTGTTTGCGTTCACAACACTAACACAAGTTCGGTTTGCGCAGGTGGGAGCAGCTGGGTATAGCTGGAGTTTCTTAAGTTCTCTGAGTCAACTAGGGAATTCACAAGGGAATAATCAGAAGCCAGGAGCCAAGCTTCAGCCCTGCAAGCAATGCAGGGGTGTGTGTGGGGCGAGTCCCCAGCTGCAGGGGGGCTCTGGTGACATGCGTCAAAGGGTGCCACTCTTGCTCTCTGTCTTTACTGTCTTCTCTACTGCGACTGGCATGTGTAACCACTCTACTGCTTTATTGCTTGGTATGTTGCAGAGGAAACTGGGTAAATGGGTCCTGGAAAGAGCTGGGAATAGACGAAAGAGGTAAAAAGATACTGGGAAGGGGCTGGCACTGTAGCATAGAGTGTAAAGCTGCAGCCTGCAGTGCTGGCATCCCACATGGACACTGGTTCGAGTCCCAGCTGCTCCACTTCCAATCCAGCTCTCTGCTAATGGCCTGGCAAAGCAACAGAGGATGGCCCAAGTTCTTGGGCCCCTGCACCCATGTGGGAGACCCAGAAGAAGCTCCTGGCTTCAGATTGGCCCAGCCCTAGCTGTTGTGGCCATTTGAGGAGTTAATCAGTGGATAGAGGATCTCTCTCTCTCTGTCTCTGTCTCTGTCTCTCCCTCTCTCTGTAACTCTGCCTTTCAAACAAAACAAAATAAAGTAAAATATATCTGCAAGTTCTAGGCTAGGGCACTACAGCAAACGATGACATGTGACTTCAAACATACCTTCAATTCCAAATTCTTCCAGGGGACATCACTCCCTTTGCAGAAATCCCCTCACATTCAGGGAAGGGGAATGAGAAACAGCCAACAGGGGTGTCCCCAGAAAGGCAAAGGGGCAGGGCACCATACCCATACCCAGTAGTCTACTAGGGTTTCAGACAATGCATGTTTGTAGCGAACCTAAGACCTTTCACGAAAATGGATCAAAACACCAAATCTAACCCCCAGAGGTATTAATCTTTTCCTACCTGGTGAAATTGCTACTTCATAGAGGTTATCATATCACTGTCATCAGTGAAGTCTAACTACCGTAGTGGCATAGAGTCATGGAGTCTTCCTGCCGAATACTGTGGAAGCAGCATCCCGTGTAGAAATGCAGTTGGGCACACGCATTCATGTGAAGCTCCTATTTTTAGGTGCTGAGAAGTTTTCAGAAAGAATTACCCTTTGGGATGATTTTTTTTTTATGCCTGCTCTCTGCTGAGGGGTGACTCGTGGGGTGAGAAGTTTGGTGAAATTCCATCTCAGTGGTCCAAGCGTAAAAATACATTCCAGTACCCCTTCCTGTTTCCTGCTGTGATCAAATTGAAGAGGGTGCTTTTAATACCACGATGTCAAGAACAGCTTAATTTAAAAATTCCCAAACTTCACATATCTCAGTGAGGACTGTGACATATTCAAAAAAACTAGGTTAAGACCAAAATTTCAGTCTGTAGTGAGACAGCCACGCTACATTACATTACGCGATACTCTTTTTTTACATTACACTTGAAAAGCAAGATTCAAATTCCAGATACACATCGGAAGAAGTGTGTCTGGCTCCCTTAACGGAAAGAATTGCAAATCTATTTATTTTAGTGACAAGCAAAGGGAGAAGCGGATCCATGCCAATTTGCCCTTTAAGTATCACAGAGCTGAAAATGAGGGCTCTGGGGAGGGGCAGGTGGGAGGGGGGTGGGGTTCTGCCTCCTGGCTGTGTTCCACCTCTCTGATAACTCAGTGTGGAGAGTGCTTAGGCACTGCCACCGCAGGAGGGAAGCCCCAAAACATGCTGCGGGCCACGCTGGCAAACGTCCGCGGGCGCGAGTCCGCCCGGTGGAAAGAATGCCGTGTGAGCGTCTCAGCCGTGGCCACTGTGCGCTGGGACCGGAGGCACTGCGGATGCTCCATTCACCGCCTCGAGCAGCTTCTCACCTCCTGGAGGGGAGAGGCGCATTCGCGAGGGCCACAGGTGACACAGGCAGCAGAAACATCATGAAAACAGTCCAGGCACGAAGTGCCGCACCTGCTCAGAGCAGGGCGTGGCCACCTCTCCGCTGGATAGTCTGGGGGAGTTCCATGGAAGAGAGGGCTCGGGATTTAAAGAGATCCTGAATGACGACAAGCAGGACAGGAAGAGGCAGGGAGGACATGCGGGAGGACGCATGTGGGCTGCAGTCCAGGCTCGGTCAAGCCCGGCCCGCGCAGGGCCCTAGGGCTGCACAACAGGCTGGAAGAGGGGAGGGTCTGGGTACCGGAAGCAGCTCTCCTGAAGGAGAATGAAGTGACAGTGCGTCACCCCAGGAAGCTTGACCTGGCATGAATCAACTGGGCTGGCGCTAGTCAGCTGTGCTGGCTGGGCAGCTGGAGGGCAGGGCCCAGCCGCCAAGACAAAACAGGCTGATGAAGGGAACAGTCCGGAGAGAAAGGAAGGGTGGGGAGGCCAGAAAGGGCAGAGTGTCAGTCAGGAGTGGAAGTGACCCTCTCCCCACTCCCACCTTCCCCCCCCCCCGCATGTGCGCACACACGTGCGCGCACACACACACACGTGCGCGCACACACACACACACACACGCACGGGGGAGCCATCTAACCTGTGGAGCTGGAGCTCAGCATGAGGCCAGGGCTATGGCCACAGCTCAAAACCAGCTGCAAGACCGGAAGGGCAGCTGAGCCCTTGGGGAAGGGAGATGGGCCGTGGGAGAACCAGGCACGGAGCAACGCAGCATTCGCGAGTCTGGGGAGCAAGAGTGTCAGGGCACAGGAGACAATCAAGGCAAAGGGAGAGTAAAGAAAGGCTGTGGCCAGGGATCCCCTGCCACCCAGACGAAGAATTTGCATACAGTGCCTGAGGCAGAGGCCAGACGGCAGGACACTGCTAAAGAAGAGAACAGGCCGTGAAGAAACAGGCAGTGGGATGCGGTCCCCTCAGTGCCCCTTAGTGTGGGGACCACACTAAGGACTGGACTAAGTTACTGGAATTAAGACTTATTCTATGCATCTGCTCTCCCACAATATGGCGCTGGGAGAGGAGCAAACAGCTTCTACCCAGCTGCCTCTTGCCAACTTGAGTGATGACCTCCAGGAGCTGATCCTGCTCCTGATTGGAGGAGAGCAGCGTACTCGGCGTGTGGGCAGCCGAGTTGGGATTGGCGGAAGAGGACTATAAAGGAGGAGAGAGACGGCATGCACCAGGAACATCTAAGGGGAACATCTATCTGAAGGAACACCTGTGCAGCCCCCGAGAGAGCCGGCCGGCGGTGTGCCGCTCCCCCGCGGAAGTGGGGAAAGTGGCCAGGGGGAACCGCCTTTCCACGGAGGTGGAAGGGTCGGTAGCCAACCCGGGAAGAACCAGCAGCAAACCCGGGGAGGGCCGAGCAGACGAAAGAACAGCGCAGGGTCCTGTGTCGTTCCTCCACGAAGAGGAGGAGCGACACTTAGTGAGTGCCCACTGGGTGTCAGGGGCTGTGGGGATGTGGGAGAGCCCACCACGCCATCAGAGCTGCTCTGGTCATGGTAAGATGTGGCAGGGAGGGGTGACATCTGGCTGGGATGACTGGGAACAGCTTTAGATGAGATGATAGAACTTCAGTAGGTTCTGCCAGAATGGGACGGGTGTAGGCAGTGACTGTGAGTAAGACAGGAGTAAGACATCCCAGACAGCCAGGGGAAGGAAGGGGCAGGAAGAGGGGAGACAGGAGAGAGGAAAAAGCTGCCGCTGGGGGCGGGGGCGGCCTAACGGACTGCACAGCTGCTTCGTTTTTGTTTGTTTGTTTGTTTGTTTGGCCAGGCAGAGTTAGACAGTGAGAGAGACAGAGAGAAAGGTCTTCCTTTTTTGCCGTTGGTTCACCCCCCAAATGGCCGCTACAGTTGGCGCGCTGTGCCAATCTGAAGTCAGGAGCCAGGTGCGTCTCCTGGTCTCCCATGGGGTGCAGGGCCCAAGCACTTGGGCCATCCTCCACTGCCCTCCCGGGCCACAGCAGAGAGCTGGACTGGAAGAGG
This sequence comes from Oryctolagus cuniculus, assembly GCF_964237555.1. Classification (NCBI taxonomy): domain Eukaryota; kingdom Metazoa; phylum Chordata; class Mammalia; order Lagomorpha; family Leporidae; genus Oryctolagus; species Oryctolagus cuniculus. The sequence continues at coordinate 168,688,730 of NC_091434.1, forward strand.
AGCAGCCGGGACAGAATCTGGCGCCCCAACTGGGACTAGAACCCGGGGTGCCGGCGCCGCAGGCGGAGGATTAGCCTAGTGAGCCGCGGCACTGGCCAGCCGCTTCGTTTTTTAAGACTCAAATGAAATCTGTATTAAAAATTCAAAAGCCAGAACGCTGTCAGCCAGAGAAGCAGATGCGAGAATTCCCGTAAGGTAGAGTGAGGCGTAAAGGCGTGCCCACAAGTCGGGCGGTGCAGGAAGGTTGCGTGGAAAAGCGGAGCTTCCGAGCCAAGTTTTCAAGAAAGACACAGAAGGGTGCAAAGGAGGGCATGGCCCCGGCGGACTTGGTGTGGCGTGCAGTCACCTTGCCGGTGAGGCGCTGGAGGAGTGGGAGGAAATGGCTTGTTGGGTGGGAAGGCTTGAAGGCACTGGGAGCCACTGAGCAGCAGAGACCGGGTGCAAAACGGAGGGTGGGGCCCAGTGCCCAGCAAGGCTCAGCTCACAGGTCCCGGAAGCCAGGGCACCGATCTGATGATCTGCTTCCAGTCCTTCCAATTCGAGAACCCTACCCTGAGCATCACTGTTTCCTGTTTTCTTATTCACACAAGAGTCTCCAGCCGTTTTCACTGGTAGCAATACCACTGGCTCACCGTCACGCGGTAAACGCTGGTTCCTCGGCTGTTATTTAACGCCTAATGTGGAAGAGGCCCGAGCCTGCTGGCTGCTCCTTTGCAATGCCCTTCGCTGCGGTCTCTCCTCCGTGTCCCCCATCGACACTCGCGGCTGCGCTCTCAGTTCACTGCGTGCTGTTCCTAGCCTCCGGGGCGCCCCTCTGTTCTCAGCTACCTCCCTTTCCTGCTCATCAACATGAACTCTACTCAACCAAGAGGCTGCAGGACGCCAACTCTTTCCCACACTCAGCCAGGATTCTTCCTTCTCCTTTTCCTCCACCTCCCAGAGCTGGCCTCCTCACAAGCTACCACCTTGTGGTGCTGGGCGAGGAGCACCCATGGAGACTTCTACTGATCCACTGTTTACCTTTCCTGGCCTCAGACTGAAGCACAGATGGTGACATTTGCAAGGCTGTTTTCGAACACAACAAGGCTGTTTTCGTACCCAACAGACAGAGAGTACAACCGTGTGCATTCCTAATGTCCACGTCTCGGGCCATGCTACGGAATTATCCCATCTTTCTCTGAATTGACTTTATTTTTCATTCGTGGATAAATAGGGGCACTTCCTATCGCAGTGATAAGTTTCCATAGGAACTCAATTCATTTCAAAAGGCTTGAATGCGGAGGCCTTTTCAAAAGTGCTCAACTTGACAGTTTTGTACATAGTGCCACACATCCTTGAAACTCAGAGCATTATAAATATTAACGTTTTCGTTCCTGGAAGTCCTTGAAATGAGAAGATGGCCCTCTTCACATTTGGGAAATGGGTATGTTTAATGAAACCCAAAGGGAGAAAGAGAACTTAGAATGCGAGTTGCTAATTCACAATATTTCACCTCTAGCATTACGCATGACTAACCATACATGGGAGCACTGTATTTTCCTAATTAATATGCCATACATGAGATGCAAGGATTAGGAGAAAACATACCCTCAACGCGTTTTGTAGCTAACGCATGTGAAATGTTTATCTGGGCACGTTGAACATCCATATGTTAACTCTGTAGTCTAAAAACTCCAACATGCTTTCTGTTTCTGTTCTGGTTAACTGAAGTATTCAGTACTAACGTCTCAAGAAGGCACGAGACAGCAACACATCATCCCATCTCGCCCTCTCGTGCTACGCAAATGGGTTTCAGAATTTTCCGGAGGACAGGCTTAACCTCAGAGGCTGCTGCTGAGACTACAATGACCAAGAGTCCACTAGGAGGCACAGAAAACGACCACGTGCTACACAAGGTCTCCAAATGACGTCGCCGAGACCTGCACACGAGCGTTTCAGAGCCGCAGCCACAGCGGTTCCCACGTAAAGGCGTAGTGATGTATTACTGCCGGCCACGTAATGCATCTCTCTCAATTCCCGTCTGGATTGGATTCACCATGCTGAGCTCCATTAGCTTTACATCTCCCTAAGGGTTCCAATTCAGCAGCATTTATCTAAGCCACTGCACAGAGCTCCGATCTACGGATGTCTGCCTTGCGAGAGTCTCTTAGTACAGCTCTCCAGGTTGAGTGCTTCTGGAGAAAAAATCACAACTAGGAACACCGGAATGCGATGAACTCGTAAGTAGACACCAAATCCTGCCCAGAGTTTCATTCATTTCTGTTAAACTTACTCCCTCATTACTACGATAAAACATGCTGTCCAAAATCTTGTCCCCTCCCCTTTCACTGTTGGCCTCTTAATTCACTGAGAAAAACAGAAACTATTTTTTACGTTGGAGACAATCCCTCTGCACACATATGGATCCAACTAGGGCATCACCCCACCCTGCCCTCTGGTGGGATTTTCGCTCCTTCTTAGATCTTCAGCATCTTTCTCAACTGGACCATTCCCACCAGCACCCCAGTCTTCTCTGGCACAGCACTGTGTGACAGCATGGCCTGCGTGCAATGAAGGAATGGACCAGGTCTGTGCCGCCCAACGTGGGGGTCACAGCCACAGGACACTACTCAACTCCCAAAATGTGACTACTGCATCACAGGAAATGCATTTTAAACTTGCTTAATTCTGATCCACTTAAATCTAAACAGTCACGTGTGCCTACAGACTAGCACCTTGTTGAGGGCACAGTTGTAGCACACATGTAGCTTCCAACAGCTACCGCCACGTCCTCATTTCCCACTTGTACCCAACCTTACACAACCACTCAACGGAAGCAGCCTGGCTCCCGCTACAATCAGAGGCCTCCAGGTGGCCACATCACTGACTTCCAGGACCAATCAGCACACGTGTGTTCCAGTAAGTCGTCCCTCTTTACTGAGCTGAGTTTCCTTGGCTCCTGTTCTACTGAATTCTCCTTCTTTCCTCCTGGCTCTCGGGCTCATCTTCTCTAACACTTCTCTACATACTGTAGGCCTCAGGGTCATGGCCCTAGGTCACTCCCCTCTTCTCCTCTTGCAGGTGAGTGCCTACTGCTGCTTCCACCGAAGGTGGCTCCCCCCGAGTCTGTCCTTCTCACCCTCCAAACTCCATGTCATGACTTTTTTCAACAGTTTCCAGTGGCTGAGCATGTTGTGACCATCAGTAAGAGCAGTGTTGAAATTCCCACTAATACCTTTCTGAAGGCCATTCTGGGAATTATTCCTTATCCTCTCTTGATTCCGAAGGAAAATGGGTTTGCATTTTCAAAACGCCAGCTTCAGGACCAAGGGTTGGGAGTACAACCCATCAGAGAGCTGGTGATGGCTCTCGCAACTTGCAGGTGCCCATGGAGTTGCTCAGGTGGTGGCAAAAAAAGGTTGCTCCATGTGGTTTTGATAAAGGGATCAAAGAGCTGTGTGCCTGTTAAAATCAAACCTCCGGTAGCGGCTATATAATTAACATAAAACCTATCTGTTCTTTCTTCCGCACTCAGTTCTCAGGGGAGCCACAGGCCGCCTATGAATAAACGGAATTGTATTTGAAGTAAACACACTGGGCACAGATTGGCCCACTGATGGGGCACGGCTGCCACTTGTGACGAGGCAGGGAGGGGAACGCAGCAGAACGGATGGCAAGCTGCTTGAAATTGCTTCGGTGCCGGCAAACTCCTGTCTGACACAAGTTGGACATTTCGAGAAGAATGAACACCACGCAGTGAAAGTTGTGTTGCCATTCAGCCAAACAGACCAGAACTTCCGGATCACTATGGTCACAAATGTCACTCTGTAAGGTCAAAGCTGGGGTCCTGAGCAGCGGGCTGAGAGGGCTGGTGTTAATTAGAGAGGTGGGTGACACTGCGGTTTACTCGTGGGTGGTCTGTTCTTCCCCGATGCCTCCCCACTAAAGGATACTCAGAAATAGCAGGGAGCAGCAGGGAAGTACGAAGATGACTTCTTAGATGGACAGGTAGTGACACTACTGATCGTCCTGGCCCTGTGGCCTGGTCCACCAGCAGAGACCAGGAAGTTCCCCGTGGCTGGGTGCTGGGACGACTGATATAAAGGCAAAGTCGGGAATGTGGCCTCTCTGAAAGACAACAGAGGCCATGGAGCCTTACGCACAATGAAACCACAGTATTTGGGGAGAGGGCACAGGTTTTTTTTTTTTTTTTGTTAAAGATGCATTTATTTGAAAGGCAGAGTTATGGAGAGAGGAGGAGGGAGAGAAAGGGAGGGAGAGAGTATGAAGCCAGGAGCTTTTTCTGGGTCTCTGACATGGGTGCAGGGGCCCAGGCATTCCATGTGGGTGCCAGTTCAAGTCCTGGCAGCTCCACTCCTGAGCCAGCTCCCTGCTAATGCATCTGGGAAGGTAGCGGAAGATGGCCCAAGAGCTTTGGCCCCTGCCACCCACCCAGATGAGTTTCAGGCTCCTGTCCTCAGCCTGGTTATAGTCGGTTAGGGAGTGAATCACTGATGAAAGATCTTGCTCTCTGTCTTTCAAAGAAATAAATCTTTTTTTTTTTTTTTTTTTGACAGGCAGAGTGGATAGTGAGAGACAGAGAGAAAGGTCTTCCTTTTGCCGTTGGTTCACCCTCCAGTGGCCGCCACGGCTGGCGCGCTGCGGCCGGCGCACCGCGCTGATCCGAAGCCAGGAGCCAGGTGCTTCTCCTGGTCTCCCATGGGGTGCAGGGCCCAAGCACTTGGGCCATCCTCCACTGCCTTCCTGGGCCACAGCAGAGAGCTGGCCTGGAAGAGGGGCAACCGGGACAGAATCCGGCGCCCCGACCTGGACTAGAACCCGGTGTGCCGGCGCCGCTAGGTGGAGGATTAGCCTAGTGAGCTGCGGCGCCGGCCTCAAAGAAATAAATCTTTTAAAAATGTAAAAGAGATAAAAAGAAGTCAATTGCATATTACTCGATGATAGGAAAAGCATGTCAACTCTGGAGTTCCACTATGTCATTAGTAAGACATAAATCATAAGAGACATAAAATGATGCTGGCTATATAGCAACTATACAATAAAAATGAGGGCTTTTATCAAAGCTCGTCAACATGATGGCAAATCAATTAGAACATTAATTTTTATCAAATGGTATCAAAGTCCCCCACATTCAGATCTCTAATATTAGCCACAAGCACCTATAGTTAGAATGAAAGAACTATGTAACAGATGGAGCCTCTCCTACTTGTGGTATTTGGGAGAGAAGACATTTGAAGTCTCATTTCCCTGTTTGTAAACGATGAGCCTATACAGAAACGCCTGAAGGCTGATGGCTTTGCGTGTATCACAAATGCTAAGCAACGCAATGTTAAGAGTCCTTCGTCCCTTACAAAGAAGATGGCGGGCGTGACTGCAGATGAAAGGAGTTTTCCCAGCAGCTGTTTAACCCGGATTGCTGTTCAGGTCCCTGCAGATGGCTGCCCAGGTGGCCAGCTAGTCTGATAGGAGAGGAATGGGGAGGTCCCCTACCAGGAGCCCTGTTGGGAACAAATGGGAACAAAAGTCTTGTTTTCTGTTATTTCAGTTCACCAAACCTCTGGTAGGAGCGAAGGGGAAATGAGAATGAAGATATTCATATTATAGCTACAAAGCCCTTCAGCCCGCCTGCTGCCTGCCTGCCTGCCTTCCTTCCCTCCCCTCCCCGCCCCCTCCAGTTTCTAGTTCAGGCAAAGTTAGCTATGGGGTAAGCAGACTTCTGCAGATGCGGCTACAGCAAGATGGCAAGTATGGAGGAAAAAGCCCACGCCTTTAATGCTTCTGTCAGGGACAGACACCAGTCATTGACCCTGACACTTCCAAGTGGAGCCTGTTACAGCCTCCAGCCTCAGCACCCTCCTCAACACAGTCCTGCAGGCAATCACCACCATCGATCGGAGCTGGTGCCTGACCCAAAAGGTGCCCGCCTTCCGAGCACTAACCATTCCCCTGGTGTTCCAGCGTTAACACTGGGTCAGACCCTCCAGCGGAGCGTCCTGTCATGTCGAGATTCACAAGAGGCCCGACTCTCTTCCAATCAGCACCCTGCCATTCAGAAATCCAAGGTTCTGGAAAGTCAAAAGGAGACCAGAAAACACTCCTTTCTAAACTCCTTCCTCACCCCTCTGAAAGGGAAGCAGAATCACAAATAAAAATAACAATAATAATCTGGGCTCAGCACTGGAGGCTCAGCTTCCACATTCACCATTTAAGAAAAAATGTGTTTCTAGGAGCTCCAGGACAGTCGCTAATTTGCCTCCATGAGCATCTGAGGAGCACCTTCCCCAGATAGTAGCACGCTCATGCACTTGGCTCCATGTTTAATTGCACTTGCACTCCACAAAGTCCTTAATGACTCCAGCTCACATCCAACCTTCTTCATTTGGCATTCCCCAAATAGAGTGGGGCTGCCTGTGCCCAGCCGTCCTGCCGTCCTCGGCCAAATGTGACTCTCCCCAGCTGCCGCTGAGTTTCCTACTTGATGGTAGGAGCTTGGCTGATCACTCCCAGCCATTCCAGCACCGAAGGCTTGCAGGCAATGAGAGGCTATTACACACGGCTGGCTTGGGCCAGGGCCACGTTCTGCAGCTGGCGATAGCCCGGGCAGGCTTCTGCCTGCATCCTTTCATTCCACTGCTTGTGAGGGGGCGATCGGGCTTGCACAGAGGACCTCCCAGATCAGAGAATGGCAAAATGTTGCCAGAATTTAATTTGATAAGTGGTACATTAATTCCTCAAAGATTGTTCAGATATCCAAATGGAGACAGCAGAGTGGACATTTGGTCTAGTGGGGGGTGAGTGGGGAGCCTTGTTCTGCCAAGGGCCATTTGGATATTTTATAACGTCATTTGTGGGCCGTGCAGAATTGTCAACTTAAAAATCAGCCTGCTATGGATGTATCAGATTTCGAGTCCCGCCTTGGTTGCCTTGGCAGGGCCAGACTCAGTCACTTCACTGGCCTCACACAGCGCGCTGACTGGTTCTTCCCACCCCAGTGGAGGTTAACATGCCTGTGTCCCAGGGTGGCTGGCTTGTAGCACAGGCCATGGCAGCTATTTGGGGAGTGAATCAGTGGATGGAAGATATCACTCTCTCTTTGTAACTCCGCCTTTCAAATAAATAAATCTTAAAAAACAACAAAAAGATGCCTATGTCCCATATTGGAGTACTTGGGTTCCTGTCTTGGCTCTGGCTCCTAACTCCAGCCTCCTGCTAATACAGATCCTGGAAGGCAGAGAAGATGGCTCAAGGAATCGGATTCCAGCTGGTCATGTGACAGACCTGGAATGAGTCTCCAGCTTCAGTCCCCCGGCTGTTGTGGATACTGGGGGAGCGAATCGGCAGATGGGAGATGGCTCTGCCTCACTTGTCTCACAGCTAAATAAGAGACGGAGATGGGTTCAGCCATGACTAAAACATGGTAGCTTGAAAAGACAGACTCAAGCTGCACAGGCACAAAGGGCAGCCCTGTGTGTTTGTGTGTGCCTGGGAACTGAAAGATAGGTGGCGATTTCTCTCCGCACGCGCTGCCAGCTGGCCCCACAGCTGCCACTCTAAAGAAAACGCTGGTTACAGGAGAAAACCGTATACAGGGCGGTGCTCATCTGCTTTACAGACTTGAAAAGATTCACGTAATTTTCCTGGGGGTCCCATGCTTTTATTTGGGGAGGGGCATTATCCATAATGAATTTGTCTGTGGGATAAACAGAGATGCCTCTGCCACCCACCCACCCCCCACCCCCAATTACATTTGCTTAAAGGAAAACACAGCTGCCTTTCCTGCATTTAAAGACGCAACTGGAACCAGCCAGAGAAAACAAAGATTTCAAAGGGAAGGAAAGTTTCTATGGCATAAAAGCCGCTCCACTACAGAAAAGTGCATTGAAAACAAGAAACCAAGGCAGTGAGGACGATTCTCCTTGGCGACAAAAGTCCTACTGAGCAGAAGCCATGGGTGCCATTTTCTGGAAGAGCCACCTGCTACAACTTGGAGTTACTGCAGACATTCAGACGTCGGAACATCGGATTCCTTCCACCACCGGGGTTCATGTGGCAGAGCGTGCACCCACGGGTGCCCTGGGGCAAAACCGATTGGTAACTGATCTACTGCCACTGTGGGACAACGGAACCACCAGCTCAACCAGTTCTTAGTGCAGCCAGCCCACTGTCAAGAGGGAACCTTTGGGACACACATTCACTCAAACAGAAGTAAGCCAGTCACCCGTGGCCTGTGGAAGATACCAGTTTTGTTAAGGGGGACTGCCCCACCCCAAGTAGAAGCTGTAGCAGGAAAGGATAATGACCTTCAATTAAGAGTTAGTTATCATTTGCTATAGTGACAACTGCATCTAAGAACATGGCTGCTGGCAGGGCCGTTTTCATGCGCTGTCTTCCTCACGTGGCGACGTTTTCATAAATCAAAGCCAAAGCCAATACGGGACAGCTTCTTGTACAGCTAGCCTGACAATAAAAGTGAACACTGACCCTTAGCTCTTATCAATCTTCATAAATGTGCCAGTGATGGGGCAAGACCGACCCATATTACACTGAGCTATTGCCAATGCATGCATGGCAGTGACCCACTAGGTTAATGAGACTTGACAATCAGTACCGTTTTAATTGAGCCAGAAAAAAAAATGGCTTGCTTATCCTCTTCTTAATGTACATAGGGGTTTTCTCCTCTGCGTCTTGGTTTGGTCGGTGCCTTGCTCAGAAAATGCCCACAATCAAGCTGACCACAGGTTCAGAGAGCAGACATTGAAGACCCCTAGGGAAAGTAGGTAGGTAGGATTTCACAGGGGGAAAACTTGTTACAAAGTATTTCACTGGCAGTCCTGGTAGAGAGCTGCCTGTCTTGAAGAGCTCACGTGTCCAGATTCAATTGGAAAATGTTAATGAGATGTTACTTTGGCCTTGTAAACTATATAAATCTGTCTACATTAACAGAAGCAAAGAATGGTCTTCAAAAATGTCTAGTATCAGGCAGCTTTCAAGGATCAAAAATCCTTCCTGGACAAACACTGACCCCACACAGCGCTCTGAACTGGGGGAATTTCCAATGCATAGCAAGCCTTAACCTAGTGAGTAAGATTCCAGCATGTTTTGACTTCTGCCGCAGTCCTAACTTCCCTACTGATAAAGTCAAGAAGAAAACCTGGCTTCTACCTGGCACATTTGGGAGCTGAACTCTGGCAATGAACGCTGTGTATCGCAGGCCATCAACAGCTAGGGAAGGCTGGACCTAGCAGTGTACACACAGCCACAGGCCTGATGTGTTAAGTGAATTTATTTCAGCATGCACTTCTCAAGTGTGGTGTATGTCCTCGGTGCTTGGGGAGAGGGAGTAAAATACAATTCCTTCCTTCAGAAAGGTTGCAGCCCAGCTGAGAACGAAGAGTCGGGGGCTGGAACCAGATCTATGACCTTGGCAGTAGGTCCTTCAAGTTCCCAAGAGTCTTTTTTTTTTTTTTTTTTAATTTATTTATTTTTTGACAGGCAGAGTTAGACAGTGAGAGAGAGAGAGAGAGATAGAGAGAAAGGTCTTCCTTCCCTTGGTTCACTCTCCAAATGGCTGCTACGGTTGGCACGCTGAGCCGATCCGAAACCAGGAGCCAGGTGCTTCCTCCTGGTCTCCCATGCAGGTGCAGGGCCCAAGCACTTGGGCCATCCTCCACTGGCTTCCTGGGCCACAGCAGAGAGCTGGATTGGAGGAGGGAGCAACTGGGACTAGAACCTGGGGTGCTGGCACCGGGGGCAGAGGATTAGCCTAGTGAGCCGTGGCGCTGGCCAAGTCTGTCAGTCTTACTCAGCTTTTCAGACAACACCCTCTTCCACTGTAAATCCAGAACTATCTCGGGTCCCTTATGGAGTGAAGACGTTCTGAGGGTAGAGTTGAGAAGAGTGAAAGTTCCGTATGAATCTGGTTTAATTTGGTAAAAAATGATGTTGATACTAGTAGAGCACCTGTTAAGAGTACCACTGCGGGTGTGGGATCATGTCCCACTGCTCCTCTTCCAATCCCCCTCTCCACTACTAAGCCTGGAAAAGCAGTGGAAGATGGCCCAAGTGCTTGGGCCCTTGCACCCACATGTGAGACCCGGAAGAAGCTCCAGGCTCCTGGCTTGGGATAGGCTCAGTTCTGGCTACTGTGGTCATTTGGGGAGTGAACCAGCGGATGGAAGACCTCTCTCTCTGTCTTGCCCTCTTTCTGTCTCTAACTCGACCTCTTAAATAAATGACTAAAATCTTTAAAAAAGAAAAAAAAAAAAAAAAAGAGTACCACCGCTGTAAAAATGGCTGGGATACAGTTCATGCCTTATAGGGCTCACACGCCAGAACGGAGCTAGGACAAAGACAACAGTTAGACAAATTCGGTTGTAATAAGGGCTTGAGTTACATAAACGCAGAAGGAAGGATTCGTTGTGGTTTTGTTTTTTTTTCCCAAGCGGGAAGGGATGTGCCTAGAAGGACTTCAGACTGCAAACAGAGGAAGGTGCCCTGTACCATGACTACATCGCAAGCAAAGCTGCAGAAGCAGAGGGTGCAGGGGCATGAGGAAGGGCCGCTCTCTCCGTAATGAATGAGCTCCAGGCACGGGAAAGGGGGTGACAGAGGCCTGGGAGGTGCCAGAGGCCATTTCCATATTGTGCTTCATATTTCTTAGTTTCGGGTGTTTGTCCCAGCTTCCATATCGTGATTTATTAGATACTGTCAATTATTCAGCTTTGAAGCAGAAACTATTTTCTTTTTCATCATATAGATCAGACTGATAGATGAGTGCCTTGTGATTGCAGGGCAAGCTGTTTTTTTGTATTTTTTCTTTTTAACTACTTTTTTTGGTTGCTACTCCTCACTGCAAATCAGGATTATTACAATATTGCAGTCAAATGAATAAATACATTTGGGAGCTAAGGCTGATATAAGACTGTAGTTATCATCTCTAGCTCTTAATTTTAAATTATTATACTCAAGAAAATCACCTTTACAGTCTTCTCTATAGTAAGCAAAGGTTGTGGGGTCAGCCTTGTGGTGTGGTGGGTAAAGCCTCTGACTGCAATGTCAGCATCCTATATGGGTGCCAGTTTGAGTCCCGGCTGCTCCACTTCTGATCCAGCTCCCTGCTAATGCACTTGGGAAAGCAGTGGAAGAAGGCCCAAGTCCTTGGGCTCCTGCACCTATGTGGGAGACCTGGGAGAAACTCCTGGCTCCTAGCTGCAAAAGGACCTAGTTCCAGCTATTGTGGCCATTTGGGGAATGAACCAGTGGATGGAAGACCTCTCTCTAATTCTGCCTTTCTAATAAATAAATCTTAAAAAATAAAAAAGCAAAGGCTGCAAATAAGCTTATAAATTATAGCCACTTTAATAAAATGGAACATTATCAGTTACAGGCATTGAGATTCCATACAAGACTTGATTTGGAAATAGGATTCCAGTAACTGGTAGAAACCAGGCTGTGGGGAGAGGGGGCAGGCCTTTGGCCTAGCTGTTGAGATGCTGCTTGGGAAGTTCATATCTCATATCAGAGTGCCTGCTTTGAGCCATGGCTCTGCTCCCCATTCCAGCTACCTGCTGTCGTAGACCCTGGGAGACAGCAGGGAATGGTGCTGGTAACAGTTTCTGCCACCCACATAGGAGATCTGGATTAAGTTTCCAGCTCCCAGATTCAGCCTGGCCCAGCCCTGGCTACTGTAAGCATTTGGGAAGTGTATTAGCAGATGGGGGCTTTCTGTCACACACAAAACAAACAAGCAATTTGCAAACCACAGGAGGGAATGGGAGATGGGAGACAAGGAGGGAGCTGTACTTTCCAGGGCTTCCGCCTTCCATGTTCACAGAAACAAGGCTATGCCTGTGAAGAGGTTATAAACTTTTTTAACGCATAGTGTAGCTTAAACACACATACACACACAGAGGCAAATGTACTATTGTTTTCTCTTTTTCTTTTGGCTTCTTTACGGTTCCAGGTCTTTCTGTCTTCCATTATTAACTGCAAACATAGAGGGGTTAAACAGGCTTCTGAGGACTAGATACTCAACCAGAAATGCCAATTTTTTATTTCTGGTCCACACACGAAGGAACTGACTTCCAAACAAATTTTCAGAAGAGTCTTGTTCATTACAGAATACTGATCTATAGTTGCCTATAATCTCAAATGAATAGTATTCCAAAGGCATTGCAAGGTATTAGATGACAACTATACCATGAACTAATTGTAGCTTCATTTATCTGAGCAAACCATTCCATAAAAGACATTTCTAACCAAATTACACAGATCTCATTTAGCATGGTAAAATATAATTGTTATTTTGAACACCGTTGCTAACTGTTGGTTAATGATTTGACAGAAGACATTTAAACATATGCTTTTACAAGCATGGGGTAGTCTCAATCACAATTTTATTGTGTTCAGGGATTATTCCCTAGGGAAAAATATATTGGATTATATGATGGGCAGCAATAAACACACACACACACACACACACACACACAATTCACTCAACAGAAACTTGAACTATGGCTGACTATAATAATCAGCTCACTACTGACAGCTTAGGTGGTGCCAAGAGCACAAGGACAACTCATGTGATGCCCGTACAACATCACTAACATTCTGAAGATGTGGAAAACTGTATCTCTAGTGGGAAGGGCGTGGGAAGGGGGGGGGGAAGTAACTCGCTACAGTGAGTCTATCACATGATGGATCTCTGTAACATTCTGCACATCCGGCTATTCATTATGGCTATACTGACATCAAGGAGTACAAAGATTCTAAGAGGTACTAATAAGTTAAAAAAAAAAAAAAAAAGACTGGGAAGACCAAGAACCACACAGAGGAGAAAATGGGCACGTTTCCTAGCAGCTACTGCAGCAAAGCCTGTAGCATATTAAGCATCTGCTTTTTTCTTAAATCTACTTCCTAGATACTAGATCATACAAAAAGGAAATTTCACAGCATGAAGTACAAATGGATGTATCATTAATAAGAATGGATCAGCCTCTCTCCAAACGCTTAGCACTCACATCTTTTAAAGATTCTAGCCTTAATGCACTCTCTGGAGCAACAATCCTATTTTCTTTGCATCATCAAGTTCTGAGAATGTATTTTTCATTTGTCTTGTCGTCAGCTAGAAGAGGTGAAGATGTGTATACATTTTGGTTTTCAATTCTCCCATTAAATCAGCTTCTCAGTGCTTCAGTTTCCAAATGCTCCAAAAGAGGTATGGATTGACATTTCTGCCAAAGGACAATTTTTTGCTCTGTAGTTTTTCTCGGAGTTAATGGAAAAAGTTCTACCACTAATCTTTTCAATTCACCTCTAGGGAATTACAAACTAGCAGCAAAAACTGCAAAGGTTTTCCCAAAATGTAATATTTTTAAATTATACAAGTCAAAAAACCTTCACAAAACAGGATTTCCCTTAAAAACTATAAAAAAAGATGCATGGGAGGCCAGATTTATATGCATACTGTGCTACAACTTTTAGAACATATTTTGGTTTTAAAATTTATTTAAAAACAGAGACAGAAATGGACACACACACAAGCACACACACACAGACTAGGAGGGAGGAGAGGTGGAGGGAGTGGTGGTGGGGGAAGAAGGGATAAGGAGAGAAAAGATGGGATAAGATGTGGGAGTGGAAGTGGGAGTGGGAGTGGGAGTGGGAGTGGGAGTGGGAGTGGGAGTGGGAGTGGGAGTGGGAGAGGGAGAGGGAGAGATCTTCCATCCACTGGTTTCCTCCCCAAATACCTACAATGGACAGGGGCTGGGTCAGGCTGACAGCAGGAACACAGAACTCAACCCAGGTCTCCCACATGGATGGCAGGAACCTTGTACTGGAGTCATCACCTCTGCCTCCCGAGATGCACATTAGCGGGAAGCTGGATGACAAGTGGAGATGGGAGTTGAACCGAAGTACTCCTACGTGGGATATGGGTGTCCCTGGCACCGTCTTAACAACTTTGCCTAATACCTGCCCCGACAGTTCTTCTAAGGTTAAAGAATCTGGGCTCTAACCCTACGGGGTTCCTGAGCAAAGTGACTCTGTGAGCAGCTCCTAGTTGCCTGGATCTTCGTCAACATCTTTAACACTTACAAAACCCCATGAGGTCTTATACATACACTTCTTAAGTCAGCAAAAACAAGGTCAGGAGGTGAAATAAATCGGCTGGAAGGACTGCTCACAACTCAGACCTCACTGTGCTATGGAAATCAAAGTACCAGTTCTTAAGGGCTCCTGGATGGGTTTGTTTCATGGCAGTCCGTTTTTGTTCTGTCAGTAAAAGTGTCATTTGACACAGCTTGAGCACCTGTCGGCAGAGGAAGGCTCAATGAATTATAGCACACCAAAACACCATGGAATACCACACAGCTGCTGCAAAGTGCGAGGTGACTTTGCGTGTATGGACCAGGGGAGATGTGCCCATAGCAGATGTCAGTTAAAATATGGTACGGTCTCATCTTTTTGTAAAAATAAAACAAGATCTATGTTTATTGACATTTACATTCGTAGAGATAAATGTGGAAGGCTGAATACCAACCACAACTTCCACGTGCTTCTCTTGAAGGGATTTTCTGTGGCCTGAGAGAGGAAGAAGTATGATTCCCTCGTGACGAAAGAAAAAAATACCAGCTTAATAATTTCTCCAAAATCCATTAGTATTTATTAATTTCTTATTCTTTTCAGTACATTAAATCTCTAGGAAGGCAAATGGTGATCATAAAATTCAATGGGAAAGAGAGCGAGTACTAAAAAGGTTCATTTAGTAATATTAGTGTCTTTAAGGGGACTAGCAACAGAAAATCTACCAAGAATGCGTAATATGCACTTCGGGGGCTGTCAATCAGAGTTACAAATGTTAAGAGTCACTGGACATCTGGGCAAAGCATACCTGAATAAACCTCACACAATCTGCCTCAAACACATTCTTTGCAACAGCAGGGAGAATTTGGTGCCGTCTGAACTCTTAGGCTACCATTCAAGGAAAGGATGGCTGGAAGCACTAAAAACCATTCACCATATTCTGTTTCCATCAGTGTGAAAAGAGGAGGTTCTTTCTCTGCTAAAGACGTCAGACAGGATCCCATGAACCAAGTCTTTTCTTGCAGGGCAACAGTTAATATGGCATCCTAATATATGCTGGTTTTATAGTGGATATTAGTATGATGATAATAATTAATGATACAGCAAATTGTAATGATTATAACAAATGCATAGAACATATAGGCACCCAACATTATACTTGTACCTGTGACAAGAGACTTCTAAAAACAACCAACAACTCAAGAGGCACAATTCTAATGCTAAGAATTATGGGCACAAGGGACAGGTGATAGGACCCTTACACTCCACTAACTCTGCTTTTAAAACCATATCAAGCCGGCGCCGCGGCTCAATAGGCTAATCCTCCACCTTGTAGCGCTGGCACACCGGGTTCTAGTCCCGGTTGGGGCGCCGGATTCTGTCCCAGTCGCCCCTCTTCCAGGCCAGCTCTCTGCTGTGGCCCAGGAAGGCAGTGGAGGATGGCCCAAGTGCTTGGGCCCTGCACCCCATGGGAGACCAGGAGAAGCACCTGGCTCCCACCTTCGGATCAGCACGGTGCGCCGGACAAGGCGGCCATTAGAGGGTGAACCAACGGCAAAGGAAGACCTTTCTCTCTGTCTCTCTCTCTCACTGTCTAACTCTGCCTGTCAAAAAAAAAAAAAAAAAAAAAAAAAAAAAAATCAGAAGCCTCTCAAATTCTGACTCCAAGCTTCTTTTATGGCACCATCTTCCATCAGATCTCCTCCCACGTTCATTCTAAGCATTCCCAGGAGATCCAGTTCCCACTTCACAGCAAACCGTTCTCCTTCTTCTCACATTAAGAGAATCTCAAGGTGAGAAGACTCAGCAATCTGGAGTCCCTGGGATTTCTTCTGCAGTATTCTGTTGTACTTCCATGGGAACACTTAGCACAGTTTAGCCATTTTGTGCTCCCAATCTGTAAGAACCAGCTAGCATACAGGAGACACTCAAGACGGTCCATGAACAAACCTTACAGATACAACTCCCGTATCCCGTTTCTACATCTCTCAGGCACAGCTGATGACCTCAATGAGGGTCAGACTTCGGACGGCAGGGTCTCAATCATATTTCTCTATTTCCAGTACTCACAGGACCTTGGGCACAAAAGAGGTCCTTGACAGATTTGATGCGGCCAATGTTCACGATGACAAAGTTCAAGGAAAGCCCAAGGAAAACTGTCACATTAATACACTTAAAAAATAAACACAAGACATTGAGCTCGGCACTGGGAGAAGACCCCAAACAAAGGAGAACTGGGTGTCAGGAGTCCCTAATCGAGAAGAACGTCTAAGACAGACGAGTCCGGGAAAGTGGTCTCCTGAGAAAAGCCAGTAACTCAGGCTCAAAGATTGCAGTGATGCATCCAAACCAACACCCACCCAACCCAACAAAAACCACCCATGATTTAGTATTGACACAACATCCGGTGCTTGTCGACAGACTAGAATGACGGAAAAGTGCATTTTACACCCAGTGATGTTATTTTTTCCCTCACGCCATCATCGTCTGCGTTGGAGAAACACCATGAGGGAAAGAAAAGGACTGGTTCATCGCGAGGAGCAGCAGACGAGCTGTAAGGGAGGTGCTGTGAGTGTGGATCGGTGCAGCCGCATGCAGAGAGCAGCAGCAGCTGGGCCTGCGGCTTGCAAAGTGACGAGACTGTGAGGACGCGCTGGCACCCGGCTCTGATCGCTTCATCTTGTTCAAGGGCTCTGCTGGGGAAACAGAGGTGACAGGTGCTGACCCCCAACCCGCGGTTTGACTAGCACCAGAAGCGGGAAGGGCTCGGGGAGTGATCCTTTTCCTCCTCTCCTCCTTGCCGATACACCCCCTCTTCAGAACTGATGGTTTCCTCGTCGGGGGGCCCAGCAGACAGCAGGCAGAGCAAGCTTCTGCCATATGAAGTGTCGTGTCTGAACATGTCTACAGTAATCGGCAATTCATTTTTCATCCTGAAAGCAGGAACAGGTGTATGCCACCCTCAAAATCCCAATCATAGAACCACGATGGATGCATCGCTCACATGGGCAGCTCTCTGGAAATCCAGGCCAGTGAGTGGCGGGCTGGGGGACCTCTGAGTCTCTGAAGACAGATCTGTCTCACAAATAAATAGGTATTTGTGTAACCACGGAAGCGCAAGAGAACAAAATGAGCAGCAAATGGCAGCGTACAAAAAAATAAATAAAATTAAATAAAATGAAGAATTCCCACCACACCACAGCAGCCTCTTGGCCTTTCTTGTGTAAATACTGTAATTAGCAAATAACAGACTTCCCTGTGCGTGCGAGATCCCTACATTGCACGGGTAACGCACCAAAAAAGGCAGCCAGCGTACAGCCAGATGTATCACTGTGTGGGTCTCCTGCCAGCTTCATCCAGAAACGCTAGCTGAGGTGACTCGTGAAACGGAGCCAAGAGCAAGGACTCTCCCTAATGAGCACATCTATCAATTTTCCAGGGACGCGGTTGATTACCAGCATTTAGACAAACACGCTCACAAAAGCGGCGCGGCAATTTAACCGTTGGCCACTGAGCAAGTGCACACACGCACACGGAATAACTTACGGCAGCCATGTGAGCAAGCTGGGGAGGCTTGGCGACACTTTCACATGGGAACATGTGTGCTTTCATTTCAACATGAAGGGAAGGGCCAAGACGCGAGCTTTTACAAGTTTTCGAGTGTTCTGCCAGGACTCAATAAATAGTATGAACAAATTGCTGCCTAAGATTACGATATTAGCAAGCACCAGTGCTAGTGTACAAACAGTTCACTTACAAACACTGCCTACAAAATCCTTTCATCGAAAATCCCTTTCAGACCTGAACCAAATCTACCCAGGAGGCTCTACGAGAGTGTAACAGACAAATGCAACTTAACATGGCGGGGAGGGAGACTGATTCTTGCAAACAAGATATAGCCCTCTCTTTTTCTACTGTAATAAACCATGCTGGATGTGTAGCCCTGACTTTGAGACAAGGGCTTCTAACTCTTATGAAAAAATATGATTATGTGAGGCATTAGGAATCACAGTTTCTAAAGAAGAGTCTCCTACAACAAGTTACACTCGTAAATTGGGGGCTCCCAATATTTGGGCTATTTTCCCTAATTAAAGTGAACTAACATTGAATTTAGGGGTGTTTTGGGTAAAATCAACAAATAATAATGCACGAATCTGTGTGGCTGTCACCCCGAACAGTCCAAACGTTCAGAAAGTTCACTTGTGTCCTTTTCAACCAAGTCCTGCTCTGTCCTTATCCACGTACAGATTTCTACTGGGCTAGACCCATTTTGCCTATTTCTGAACTTTACATGAAAGCAGTCACACTGTTTTGTGTATGGCTTCTTTCTGCTTAACATAAAGCCTCTGAGATTTAACCACGGTGTCATACGTATCAATAGTGTACTCTTTAAAAAACAATGCTCAATCATATTCTACTGAACAGACCACAATTTGTTTATCTTGTTTTTTGTTGATTCCCATTTGGGTTGTTTCTAGTTTTCGACCACCACACGTAAACGTGCTGTGAACACACATGTTCATGTCTTCTTGCAGACGCACACTTTCCTCTTTCCTGAGTAAATGGGTAGGACTGGACTCGCTGGCTCACAGGTCAAGGGCATGTTCAAACATGTAAGAAGGTGCCTGCATTTTTCCAAAGTGACTTTGCATTTTATACCCCCCACAAGCATAGTAGGGGAGAGTTTTGGTTTCTCCATATCTTTGTGGACAATAATATTGTCAGCCTTTATTTTTACCATCCCAGTGGTTTTACTTTGCATTCCACTGATAGCTAATGACCTACAGCCCCTTGCCACATGCTAAAGAGCCATTCTTCTATTTTCCTTTGGAGTGTCCAAGTCTTTTGCCCATTTAAAAAAAAGTCTGAATGTTGTCTTAAGATGAGCAGAACTTCAATGAATCAAGTTTTGTATCTTGTACACTTACTTCTTAAGCGAAATCGGAAGAGCCAGAAATAGGAATCTTTGACAGACAGAAGCCATGAGGGATGCTGTGGCAACTGCCCATCCAGAAGGGAGAGACGAGAACCCGTATTTCAGAACAAAGAGCCTGAAAGTTTCATCTTTCGTAGTGTCAGCCCAGGCATAGTGATGGGCAACCACAGTGAAGCACTGGGTTGAATGCAGGGAAGAACCGAGAGCACTCGGAATGGGTTATCAGACGTTACTTTCTATCATAATGGAGCTGAACCTGCACAAATTTCCAGAGATTGACCTGACAGCTACCAATTCTGTGTGAACAAGTTCTTTGGTATAATTTTTAATCATGCTCAAGTCTTAAGACAGTGAATGCTGTAAATTTGACCCAAAGAATTTCAGAGTCTACTTCCTAGAAGTCTTTGTGGACATTTTACAATGTAGCGGGCCAGTCACATAAAAATTAACCCTAATTGGCCCTCCTACCAGCTCCATTGCTTTCTAACTGGAGGTGAGTAGCACTCAAAAAGCAAAATAATGTTTCCTTACTGTTGAAGGCATTAAAGGAAAAGCAAAGAAATTATCTTCAACGTGAAGTTTAAAAAATAAATAAACTCTAGTCAGAGTCAGCAGGAGGACAAACTTAGTATTTCTAGTTGGCAATATCTTTTGGGAAATATGAGCCAGGTAGTTAATTGTTCCAGAAACCAAGGATCAATAAATTCCAAAATACCATGTACCTTGCAAGTCAAATGTTCTCATTTAAAATATTGTGTTGCAAGCGAAGAAACAAGGTTTGGTTTTGGCATAATTTTCATTTCCCTAACAGTATGCAGTTAACACTTCATATTACCATGGTGAGGTATTCTAGATTCTCAATGGATCACATTGATGCAGGATGAAAGCCCAGGGGTAACGTCCGTGTAGGGAAAACAGAGGATCTGTTATCTCACAAGGAGAGGGTCATGAACCCAAGGGCTACAAGGCTCTCCATGTAACGTTTGGGCAGACTGTATTCCCGCAAAGCAGACCCCTGGAACGCCCCAGCAAACCACAACCGCCACAGTGGGGCAGAGACGAGAGTTCCAGGCCACAGGTTTACGATGGGCTGCAGCTTGTCTGGCTGAGCCTTCTGCAGCTACTGCCGCGCTAGAGTCCTGACACAGGATGCCGAAGGGGCAACACAGTTTCCACAATGACCCGTGGTCTTGTCACCGGCTGCAGATGTTCATGAGACGGCTGCAGTTTGTGCTGTTGGCTTACAGCCCTGCTCCTGCCCCTTCCTTAGCCTCCCCTATTCCAATTCCAATCAGCTTTGCCATCCTGCTCTGCCCCTCTCCGGAGCGAAGAATGCTGTGAGGAAGCAAAGGGTAGAGAGGTGACGCTCACGGACACGTTAACTCACAAATGTTGTTGCTGCTGCTTCTTGGGCTCTGCTTCTTACCCCTTAGAAAACGATACATGTCTCATATAGAGCTCCAGCCCCAAGAATAAGAAGGAACTGCACACCTAGCCGATCTGATTAGAAGGGCTGCAACCTTAGAGAGGCGTGGGGGTAGCATTAACCATCTAAGGTTGCTTTACAAACATACTTCTAAATGCACAAGAAGCCTTAGTGGGTTTCAAAGCAGGTCTCACTTTCCTTGGTTTGCGATGTCAACGGCTGGCTTGACCACATGTCCCTGATGACACAGAAGGAGCTGCGACATTATCTACAGCACACCTTAAATGGTACGCATTTTAGAGTTGAATGAAACAACAATTTAAGACCATCTTTTAAGATAAGGACCGATGGCCTTTTCTTAGCTTTCAAACCTTTGCAGCTTACATGCCTTGAACCGGGGCGCAGTTCCAACCTGAATGTTGCAGAGGGAAGATACAAGTCAAAGGTATAATAACCAACCCACTTGAGGAGTCGGGGGCTCTGAATAACCAAGTCAATGTCTCAGCCCAACGTATCCTTGCCGTTGGCTTTCCACACCAAGCACTGAAACACCAACACCTTTACTTCAGTTTCAGAATGGAAATCCTCCCCTGACAACACACAGACAAACTCAAAAGAGAATCCATGCACTAAATAGTATGGAAGGTGACATAGGTGGGTTGACGTTTGGAGAACAAAAACTAACAAATAACCTTGAACTTCAAAAAAGGTATCTGTGAGCCAGAAGCTTATGCACTTCTATTTTGCCTCTTCAATTACTGAGTCCCTTATTGAATAATCAAGACATCACTTGGCTCCAAGGACCACAGGGAATAAAATGTCACCACTGCAGCTGCTGTATTTCCTGCTCACGGCCCTTCAAATTAAAAAGGGGGAAGAAAGGCCCAATACAAATGCAGAATTTAATTAGTTAGTAAAAGCCCAAATCCTTGCCCCAAGCCCTGTTCTTCCTGTAATACAGCATTCTTTTCTTCTTGTGTAAACTTTTCATTATGAAGGAGACATCTTTGTAATACAATAACTCTACTTATAATGTAACGGCTGGTAACATAACTCCTGCATTAGGAAAGGCACCATGTTCAAGTAATGTTGTTTTAATACAATTTGTGTTCAGCAGAAACCAAGTCAACTTGGTCATTTAGAATTTGATCAATGTGAATTAGTGTCTCACTGAGAGAAACCATTTGATCATTTCGAAATTGATCAATGAGAATCAGAGATAAAACATTTATCATGCACATTTGGTATATCAGATCTATTCACACAGCACTAAAGCAGGTTATAAGTAGACATCAATAAGTGTTAGAGAAGCAGCGCAGGACACCTGTCAGTTGCAGATACAAATGCACAAACAATGGCAGACAATGCTAATCCTTCTGATAACGGCAAGTTACTCAGAAAGACAGCTGGAGAAAACGGGAAGACGCCCGAGCTCAACTTCAGAGGGTCCAAGAGCAGCACGGCAAAGCTCCAAAGCTCAAACTTCTCAAGTAACTTTTAATTAAAAACTTTAGCAGAAAGGTTAAGTAACATAAATTTACCTGACTAAACTTCCAGAAGAGTTTTAAGACTATTAATCAGGGTAAACTTTGCACTTGCGGTACAATTAGTTCTATTAATCTAATATTTCCAAATTGAAGTCACATTGACATTCAGGCACACTGGCTTATGCATCTAACAGAATTATAAATTTGCCAGTCAAAATCTTATTTAATTATTGTACAGCCAATTAAGCAAGATCTTTAAACACTGTTGCTTATAACTGTCCATGAGCCACAAGTGTAATTATAGAGAACAGGAGAAAACACCTGCTGATACCATTGGCATGTCACCCTCAGCTCCATGACTCTACTAGTAGGATAGCTATTAAAGTCACACACCCCAAAAAGGCAATTAAACAGAACTGCCAGCCAATGTAAAACCCTTAAAAAAGTTTAAAGGATTTTTATATAAAGAGAATCTTTAAATATATAGTAATACATACAAAATCCAAACAAATTTTGCATAGCATCCCTTAGGTATTTAAAACCACGTAAACATACCTACAGTGTAACTTATGTTTTTGGTACTCTATAAGGACAACCCCAGCTTCTTCCACGAGCCTAAACTTTCAAGTCAGGTTCCTAAAACTTTGTTCAAGGATAAAAGTGAAAAACTCCTTCTAAACTCTGGCACACAAAGGCATACTCGTGTATGTGATTTCATAGACTCATACTCTCTTTAAAAGTCCTTCAACTTTCAAAGAAACCAAAACCAAGTTGCAAAGTTATGCCTCTAATGTTTGAAACCATCTCCCAAATATTTTCAGGAGATCTATGCCACTTTGCATATATATCATGCTTCTTTCACTTTTAAAAACCTTTTAAGGAAGGTAGAAAACTGGCTCCTTCATTATTGAAAGACAGCATGGGACTTAAGTAGCAACTGTCTTTAAAAAGTGTTTCATTTGTTTGCTATTACTTTGTCCTTACAATGTTTATTTTGCCTTTAAAAGAGTTCACAAGCCTCGCATATGAGCTTTGTATTTGCTTTTGTGTTATAAAGAGAACTCGCCTGTGTGTCAACATTGTGGTGACATTTCCCCTCTACAGGTGTGGCGCATCAGCCCCAATGCACCCAAGGGGTCCTGGTTCTGATGTTGACAGGGAAACAGGGCCACCCCACTCCCAGCAAACACTGTGACTGCACTGCCGTGACACACGTGTGCTTTAGGTTTTGGTAATTTTGGCCACACATGGACTCCTTTAGGAGAAAAACTGCTTCTAAGATCCTACTGCAGGGCTTAATAGCATCGGGATTTTATTCAGAGACCAATCACAATTTTCTCCTATGGCACATGGTGTCACACCTTGGGTTGAACAGAATAAGACCTAGACATTGATGAACATTTACTTTGTACGACACTTGTACTAAAGCTCTATCCACCTTACCTTATTTAACGTATTTTCATTAATTATCTAGAAGGTACTATCACCTAAAAAGGACAATTATAGAACATAATTTTCATTAGGCTGAGATATAACATGGTAATAGCGCTCCATAACTGGGAACCAGCACTGTATGTTTCTGTATTAGCTGAAAATAAAAAAAGGTGGCAGTTCATATATGAAGTACTGACAGTGACTGTTTTAGCTGGGCTGTGAAAAGTAGTATTTCTGGGGCTGGTGCTGTGGTGAAGCGGGTTAACTCCCTGGTTTGCAGTGCTGGCATCTCATATGGATGCCGGTTCGAGACCCAGCTGCTCCACTTCCAATCCAGCTCTCTGCTATGGCCTGGGAAAGCAGTAGAGGATGGCCCAAGTGCTTGGGCCCCTGCACCCGTATGGGAGACCCAGAAGAAGCTCCTGGCTCCTGGCTTCGGATTGGGGCAGCTCTGGCTGTTGAGGCCAATTGGGGAATGAACCAATGGATAGAAGACCTCTCTCTCTCTCTTCTCTCTTTGTCTCTCTGTCTCTCTTTCTCACTCTCTCTGCCTCTCCTCTCTCTGTGTAACTCTGACTTTCAAATACATAAATAAATAAATCTTAAAAAAGTATTTATTTTGAATAAAACTTACTAGTAGAGTACTAGCAGAAAAAAGGCTGAGGCGCCAGGCATCGTGGCACAATGGGATCCCAGTTCAGATGGCAGGCCAGAGTTCCAGCAACATCCTGCTTCCTTCTAGTGTGCCTGGGAAGGCAGCAGATCCAGGACCAAGTACCAGGGCCCAGCCACCTATGCAGGAGGTCCCAATGAGCTCCTGGCTTCTAGCTGTGGCCTGGCCAACCGCTGGCTGTTGCAGGCATTTGGGGGAGACAAACAGTGAGAGGAAGATGTCTCTATCATTCTGCCTTTTAAATAAAAGCTGGATTTGCTCAGTGATGCAGCTTTATAGCTAAAATTTTAAACTACTGTGTAGTTCTAGGAAAATAAATAATACACATTCTCCACTTTCAAATTCTTTAATTCTCAGGGAAAATAATGGCATTCTAATAATTTGGTATTTAACAGTGATGTAACTATCCTATCACAGAATTAACTTTGGATTTTTAAAAACATGGACCACAGGGTAGACTTCATCTTAAACCCAACCCCAGCAGCAGCATGTGGCCAAACTGTGTGGTAAGGATTTGGCGCTGCCAAAGAGGGAGTAGGTGTGGGGAAAATGGATACAGGCATTACCTGAAAGCTACTTTGAAGAAACTAGCTCTTGGAATTCCTTCCCAGGGCATCAACTCCGAGGTGTTGTTTGCACTGGAGATGGCCAGCCTGCAGAGTCTGAGGGGCACAGTCCCCAATGCTGCGCGCACCCCGATATCAACAGCAGGCACGTCCTGAGGACTCCAGGGTTCAACATGTCACTGGAAAGCCACTCCACTCGGTTACGGTTGTATACCGGGGGAACCACAGAGGAGGCCAGGCAAGGGGAGATGCACAGGACAGTCAGGGCTTCCACTGGTCGTCTGGACCCGCTGCTTTTCTGGTATCAGCATAGCAGTACACATGGAGTATCATCAACCAGGGACGCTCACTGAGTGTTGGGGCCTCCTAACAGCCTGACTGATTGAAAGCCCACTCAAATACACTCAGTGTCCTGCAGCCCCACCCTAGAGCTCCAGCTGATGCCATGTCCACTGAGGGACCTGATGTGGCTAGCAATTTCCACCGCCTAGGAAAGTTCATGGGTTGAAAGGCTGCACTCTGCGAGCCTGGTTATGAAGTCCAGCTTCTCTTCGGCAAGGCACGGCCTGGCCACGTGCTGCTGCTGGGGTTGTGTTTAAAACTTAGTCTACCCTGTGGCCCATGCAGGCTTGCAGAAGGGAAACCCTCATGACAGTCCTTCTTGGGCTCCATGGGGCCTCTCGTTCTCCCTGAAGCCAGGCTGGGCTGACAGAAAGCTGGGCAGGGCTTCAGGAGAGAGGCTTGTCACATCCACAATTGGACTTGCTGACACCAATTTTCCAATCTGCTAAGCTCATATTTTCAGTTTCACTTCTGTAAAATATCATGGACTGAATTGTGAGTGTGTCCCTCCCCTCTCTCAAATTCCTGTGTTGAAGTTCTAATGCCCAGTACCTCAAAATGCAACTGAATTTGGAGAGAGGGTTCTTAAAAGGGGTAATTTAAAACAAGGTCAGGGCTGGCGCTGTGACATAGCGGGTAAAGCTGCTGCTTCCAGTGCCGGCATCCCATATGGGGACTGCTCCACTTCTGATCTAGCTCTCTGCTATGGCCCGGGAAAGCAGTGGAAGATGGCCCAAATGCTTGGGCCCCTGCACCTACATGGGAGACCCAGAAGAAGCTCCTGGTTCCTGGCTTCGGATCAGCGCAGCTCTGGCCGGTGCAGCCAATTGGGAAGTGAACCAGCGGACAGAAGACCTCTCTCTCTCCCTCTCTCTCTCCCTCTGTATAACACTTTCAAATCAATCAATCAATCTTTTTTTTTTTTTTTAAAGGGCGGGCTCTAGTCCAACAGGACAGGATATTAGAAAACAGACCTACAAATGGGGGAGATGATGTGGACACACAAGGAGAAGACGGTCATGGTCACCTGTAAGCCACAGAGAGGGAGACCTCAGAAGAAATCAGCCCTGCCCACACCTCGACCTTGGACCCCCCAGCTTCCAGAACTGTCAGAAACTAGAGTTCTGCTCTTGAAGCTGTCTAATCTGGGGTACAGTGCAGCCCTGCAGAACAAGTGCACCAGCCGATTGCTCACTCACGTCCCACCTTTCAGGGACTTTTTATTCTTTTCTTTTCTTTTGGCTCCCATCTCTTTCTTTTCTGCTCAATTGTAGCGATCAATCTCCCATCTGGCACTTCTGGCTCCTGGTCCTCGGCCTCCCAGGACACCTCCCATCCGCTGGCCGACTGTTTCTGCGGGAACACAGGAATCAGGATGCTCACCTGACAAGCCCTTTCCCAGGACTCCTGGGTCAGGAGCAGCATTCCTAGCCCTCAGGTCGGGGGTGCCCCGATGGCTCCAGCTCCATTGTGTACTACTGTCTGCGAGCCCGGCCACTGCTCTTCACCAACCCATTACTCATCAACCACAGAGCACGACTACCCATCTCACCCCGCACCACGCCGGCCCTGGAACAGTTTTCCCTTCCATCTACTCAATGCCCTTCAAGTCTCAACCAAAATATCTGCTTTATGAAAACTCCACAATCATTCTGGTCAGAACCCATCTCTGGTTTATCTGAAATTTTAGTTGCTTTTACAGTTATCGTAAAATGAGGAAATATCCCGGATGTCAAATTTCTCATAGAGTATACATTAAAAAAAAAGGTTAAAACAATGTTGCTTTATCACCAGGGGAGAAGCTAGATACATCACATAAGAATAGATACATCACATAAGAATATATATATATATATATATATATATATATATATATGCAGGGTACCTTTTTGGTATCAATCTACATCCAACTTCATATCTCAATTCTTTTTTTAAAAAAGATTTATTTTATTTACTTCAAAAACAGAGTTACAGAAAAAGAGGCAGAGACACAGAGAGAGAGATCTTTCATCCGCTGGTTCACTCCTCAAATGGCCGCAATGGCCGGAGCTGAGCAGGTCTGGAGCCAGGAGCCAGGAGCCTACAGGTCTCCCACATGACTGCAAGGCCCTAAGGGCTCAGGCCATCCTCTGCTGCTTTCCCAGGCACATTAGCGAGGAGTTGGATGGGAAGTGGATCAGCCAGGACTTGAACCGGTGCACTGCAGGCTGAGGCTTTAACCCACTGTGCCACAGTGCCGCCTGCCCCACACATCTTGATTCTTAAGATCTCACATTACCCTCTAAGAGTGAGATCTGTGACCCACACTTAGAAGGTCTCTCTCTGCTACCACTAAGAGATAATCTACTCAGAAAGACTAAAGGGTTTTTTTTCATGATTAAATAAACCTCAAACCACATCATTTAAAAATATCTTATTTGATTAACATTAAAGTAGCATAATATCCGTTACCATACATATTGCACTGTAGCAGAAACTATTACCTCCACCTGAGGGTTTAGCCATTTTATCAAATGCTATAAATGTGTAAGGAAGGAGGTCAGAGCCCAGTACAATCTTTTCAACTATCCGTGCCACAACACCTTTTTGTTTTGTCTTTTTTTTTTGCTTCACTAATTTGCACATGCTTTATTTACAGGGGTTACACACTAGAATTATTTATATACCCAGGAAAGTTCTGACTGATACCTTCTTACCCAATGTGAGAACTGGCGGCAAAGGGAATGTATAAGGCTATGTATGGGTCATGGACACTTTGATCCATCAATTATAGAACATTCGTTTAAACATCCCAAGGCTTAATAGAGGTAGCAACTTAACATCAACTCCATAATCCAGGGTGAGGCAAAGTCTATGATTTAAATGCTTTTAAGGTGTATGTTAAGAAGTGAAAACAGTTTAAACACGTAAAGGCGGATACCCAAACTTCGTACATGCCCACCACTGTACTGAATGAAAGTGAATGGTTTCTGTATGTTTCCATTAATAGAGGCAGCAATTTAACCTCACCTTCATAACCAAGGGCAAAGTCAAGTCTATGATTTATCCTTCTAGAATATATGCAAAGATATGAAAACATTTTAAGCCGACAAAGGTGGATATCCAAGTTTGGACATGCCCATCATTTGACTATACAAAAGTTGATGGTTTCCACATTTCCATTAATAGAGGTAACAATTTAACATCACCGTCACAATCAAGACCATTCTACTTTTTGAGTTATTCCAAGTGAAAATTCTATTACCACTGCTTTCAATTTCTCCTTGATTCATAAAATAGAGTGGCAACAAGCTTTCATCAAATAGCCTTTTGTTGTATCTGAATTCTAGCAGAGCTGATAACATGGCCCCATCTCAACCACTCAAAAACCCTTCCAATGGTTCCACAGTGTTACACAACAAACTATCCTCTGTACAGAAAGCACTAAAACTGGGCTTTCACCCTGTTAAGAACAGTATTAACCACACTACTACTAAACACTTACTTGAACTTTGCTTCCACTTCCTCAGCGGCTTTCTGATACTGCTCGGTGGTGACTTTGTAGAACTCTGAGCTCTGTGGACAAAATTGAACGAGGTTTTCACACTTTCCAAGAAGACAACATGTGTGGAAGACTTAACACTTTCAAAAATCACATAAAATCTTGTTTCAGCTGCTCAAGCAATAAAAGGATTTCTTGCCTAAGTGGCATGGATACTTACAGGAAAACTCATTTAAATGACAGCACAGTTGTTGGCAAACAGATTGTAATTACAGGGTAGAACTTTCATGGCTATAATTCATCATTATTTGATCCTTCTGAGAAAGTTCCTTATATGTTTTTGAAAGATTATTTAGATCTACCTTACTGCAAGATCAAAGGATGCTTGAGATCAAACAATGAAATTCACACAATTCACATTTGCCTATTATTCCATCAGCGTTCCAAAGAGGATATTAAAGGATCATTTATTTTACATAATATATCTGTCCTCAGAGGCATTCTTTATGGAGTAGAATTTATTCTAACAACTCCACCTGACAACAAGAGTATCAATATGTACAACAAATTATTCAGTAGGAAAAGGGGGCAGATTTAGATAATTTGCATAGAAAAAAATATTTCCACTATCCCATGACTGAACACATAAACAATATGAACCAAGTTGGAAGGGCAATGCAATGGCAAAGCAATGCCTTTTCTGAGGCAGCAAAATTAAAAATGATCCATTCTGACAAACTACTTTGAAGCCAGTCTTAATGGAAGGGGTGGCCTAAATGTCCCCAGGAGCCCTCAAGACTCAATGAAATATCATGCAAAATACAAAGCACAGTACAAAAGAACATGACACAGTACAGCGGGCTTCTGTGCTCTTTAATTCCCTAATCACTCAGGTTTCACATGCATGGCTTGGGGTAGTTTATTTTTTAATAAATCATGGTTGGTTGGTAAGAAAATGAAAATGAAATCCTCTTCACACCCATGACCCCTCTGCTTTTAACAATCTGGGTTGCCCAATGACAGTCACATCCAGGTTCCGTGGATGTAGATAAAATCAATAGATATGTGATTAGACAGCAGACTGAGGGTGGCTGGAGCCATGGACAGGTCACCATTTGAGATGATGAATGGCTTTCTATCAACCTATAGTCCCCTACGATGCTAACATTTACTATAATCTTATTTGGACTACGATTTATCTTTCTTGCACTTGATCAATAAAGATGAACAGAACAGTTGTAAGGATCGATTGTAATTTTTTATCATTTTCAAGCACAAGGTGCATTTCTGACATGAAGACAATATTCTGAGTGTACTGCTTCTGTATTTTTTTAAAATTGTAATTTGAGTGATCCACGGCACTAGTCTATATGCCGAGAGGTTTTAATTCATCTATGGGTCTAAAGCTATCAAAAAGCCATTTGTCTCCTCAGATATTTTAACATTATGCTATTTCACACCTTCCTATCTACCTCACTTATAAGATCTTTTCC